>NC_135699.1:292500-357500 GCF_964276395.1 Gasterosteus aculeatus
TATTCAATATTATCACATTTTTCATCACTTTGTTGGGAGTTGCAGCCTACGCAGTGTTAGTAGATCAATTAACTTTGCTATTCTCAAATAATTCATTAGTTGTCATTATTGTCGGATTACATTAATTCTATATTTGAGGATGTTAACATTTTGTCATGATTGTTATTTTTTATAGCTGTAGTCCTTGTGTGTGTTTGAGGGTCAGTGTAATAATAATGTACTATTAAATTATATACAATAGTCATATGGTCAGGAGAGGCCGTAACCATCCTTCCTCCACCTCTCCTACAAACACATTTTAGCCCCAGGTTTGTTTGGCCCCTTATTTTGGAACTATGAACGCAATATCCACCAAAACACACATACATACACATACATCTCTCCAGACTATTTCCTGACACTAAAGCCATTGACAAGGTGTCCTCAGGGTTTGGTTGGAAGGTCTGTGTTGCTCTCCGAGGTGTTTCAATCATCATGTCCACTCTCATGCAATCCAGAGCACAACATACAGCCTTACAGGTCACCACATGTCTGTGTTCACACCTACGGCAGCAATAAATTAATAAATACCTTATTACTAAGCATGCACCATCTTGTGAGAGGACTGGTTGCACTGTGTTCAAAACCAACACTTTCAGTTTGTAATTCACACACACACACAGTGGTCTATAGTTTAAGAGAACTGGCGGTTCTTGATATGTCAAAATTGAAACATCACTATATAATCAACGGCTCCAAATTGTTTACCATTTATTTGATGAAGCTTTGTTGAGAGTTTAAAAGTCCTTATTTAACGCTTATTATTATTATGTGCAGATGATGATGACGACGATGACGACGATGGGCCCTATCACAAGGGCTCTGTGTGCTCATATTGTGAATTCTGTGAGGTAGGTTTGAAATGATCAAGATAAATTAGTTATTAAAGCTAAATCAGAAAACGTGAGACCTTTCCACAAGGATGAGATGTGAAATCCTAACTTTAAACATAACCATGTTCAGTGAAATATGAAGAGCAGCTTTACTTGTATCAGCTGATTGCGCTGTGAGAAATGGAAGTAGTCCACGCATGCATCCAATCCAATCCTGTTGTTTCTTTTACATAACATTCTCTCCAACTCTCCTGGTTACTTACTAACTAAATGTATCTTCTTACAGCACTGTGACAGCTGTGACAAATGTCCTTGTGAAAAAGAAGACGAATCTGAACACTGTGATGACTGCAAGGTGAGAAAATACACATTATGGGTCATTTGACTTCACCTCATATCATCTGGTCTCCTCTCATCTTCAACCGCTTATCCGGGGTCGGGCCGCGGGGCCAACAGCTCCAGCAGGGGACCCAAAACGTCCATTTTCCGGGCCACACCAGCTCTGACTGGGGGGACCTAAGGCCTTTCCAGGCCCGCGTGCAGATGTATTTTAGACTCCTGACTGTCAGGTTTTGTTCACGGACGATGCCGGAGAATCCGCGGCACAAACCAAACAATCTAGCCGACGAGACTCAACCAGCATGACTCATCGACGTAGACAACAAACCTACAGAGACACCTGCTTTAAATACACTGGGAAAGTGCAGGTTATTGGACACAGGAGGAAACAATAAGGAAATGACCTGGAACTAGTGTAAGTGGCGCTGTGATAAGAGCTGTTTACATTCTCTAACACTAAGGGAAGGAGCTTCAATGCTTCCCTACGTAACTCCTTTAGCACAGGAACCACTGGACCGTCCTCTACAACAGGAGATAATGAGAGATAAAGACTGATGTCTCACCAGAAAATAGCGAGATAACTAGGAAACTTCAAAATACAGCAGGAAATGAAGCCACACCGGGACACTGACTGTCACCATGCAGCAGTGCACCCAAACCCATCAGCTGTCCCCAGAAGTGGTGATAGGAGGCAGAGTAGGGGGGCTTCACGCCCCTACGACCAGCCCCACTGTATTTTTTAGTTACTAGCTATGAAGAAACGTAGACACAGACATCATCAGGCCTACACGTATTTCACCAACAAGAGTTACTTATAGGCAATTGATCTCTCCTTTAAGGTTTTTTAAATGACCAAAATCATAAAGTACATTACAGCTTTTTCTTTTCCATATGGCTAAATAGACCAGATCGAACAGAAAGGAGTATTCACTTCAACATCACATCTTCTAGCACCAAACGTTACTCATATCTTTGAGTTTCTCTTTTCTTTACTAATTACTTTCCTGTTCACAGATGTGCAGTTACTGCCACGTGTGTCCTGCTTGCAGAACTCTTTGCCAGCCCGGTGAGTAAATGCAGAGCTGCCACAGCGTCACATCCGTAAAGGAAAGACTCATTTCACTTGATTCATCCTGATAGTTTAAGCAAACCAGAGAAAAATCTAAATATTTGTCAACCAAATTGGGGCATCTTCTTTCCCTCCACAATGAGAAGACATCCTTACATTACAGGTCATTGAGCTGACGCTTTTATCCAAAGCGACTTCAATTTCATTTTGACCTATTTAAGTTTTACATTTTGCCCACGGAGCAATCAGTGTCTTGCTCAGGGACACTTTGACATGGGACATGGAGCAGCCGGGGTTCTAACAGCACACCCTCTACTCCATGCGCCACAAATTCAAAGAAAATAACGGATACAGAAGGATTTTTTTTTCTCATTTTATGGACCAGGGTACAAAGGAGAAAGGTTGGATTTGGTTGTTTGTTGACTCACACTCATTCGCCGTTTTTCTTTAGGGGGTTTTCTTGATGAAGTGACTGGATCAATCTATAAGTAAGTGCATAGTTACATTGAACACTATTGAGAAACTACGGTCTGTGATCTGTCTGTCTCTCTATCCACAGGACTGTAGCGGACGTCTTTGATGATGACGAAGATGAAAACTGAGCCCTTATTTGTTGCCACCGTGTGGCCGAACTAACATGTTTTTCCTCACTTCTGATTTTCATTTGTCATTTTTGTCTTTTTCCTTGACAACATTTAACATTGCTCAACATGATGAATAGAAAATTGTTAAAGGACTAACTAAATATATTTGTGTACTTTTGTGAGCTGACAAGTCGTACTATACTTTTAAGGAAACTGAACTATTCAAAGACATTTGGAAAATGTTAAATAAAAAAGAGGGGACATTTTCACGAATGATTTATTGCTTTGAGAGTGCACACTAGACTGAATCAATGAAAAAGAGCTAGTCTTTTAAGCACAGTAAAAGACAGGCTTTTGGATGGACTCAGGTGAGACATGAGTCCTAAAACTCTGACGGCTTGAAGTTTTCAGAATTTACTTATATTTTAACATCAACGGCTGGCACAGCCGCATGGACACTCATGTCTTACGCTTACATTTGGGCATAGTTGTAACTCCTTTGATTGTGTTTGTTAAGAAAAATAGAACATAACCAAAATAAGAATGAAACGAACACCATTAAGATAGGAGTGCATTCATTCACTTTGAAATAACACATTTAGTATAAAAAAACAATTCATACGAAAGCTTTGGCAACAAATTATTTAAGTCACACATATGATAGTATGAATACACTCCCCCTTAAAGCATTATAATCAGTTACAACAATGTCAGTTACAACTCTTAAGGCTCTTTTAAGATGGGTTGAATGCAGTGGTGGAAATTTTTACGATTGAACATTTGCACAAAATTAGTTGTAAATAAAAGTTTCACAATCTATATATATAACAAAACATTTATTTATGATTATTTGTTATTTATTACTTATTTCTGTCCTTCTGAGTGGCAAACATCTCAACGACCTTCTTATTAAAGTCATGAATGTCTGTGACAATAGAACGCGGAAGCTTGGCTGAAAACCCGTGTTGCCCCAGGCTGAGTCTATTCAAAGACGCTGATTGGCAATGTTGTATTTTTCAAATATTACTGGTAACTTTCCATATTTGAAAAACCCAAATATTGACATGTTTTATAATTTCATATTATTTTTCATTTAACAATTTGACACAGAAGTACTAAAATTTACAGTAAATGATTACAATTTCAGAAATAAAATGAATACAAATTTAGGTGTTATCATGGATGGCAACGTTTATGCCGATCAGCATCAGCTACAACAGCTTGCCCTTCCACCTGTAGTTTCCTCTGAGTGATGATCTAATCATGGAGCCTCTTGGGTCTTTGAGGTGTATAATAGCGGGGGGGGCTCTCCATTCCTACTCTGACTCGGAGCCTCCTCCCTCCTTTATTTCACATGTGAGAGTCATCGTCTCTCTGGCCAGAGTCCTATTCACAAATACTTTTTCTACCTCTTTTGCTCCATATCAACCATCAATTTAGTTCTTTACCGGCTGTCCAATTTGATAAATATAACTTTCTCAAAGATTATTCAGAGGAACCCATCACAATGACAATTTTAAAGCCTGCAGCTCTTTAAAAACGACAGTTTACAGTTATTTCTTTGCTTAACTAAATCACCTAATTAAATGATACAAGGCAATTATAATTTAAGATAAAGTTGTAGACGGAAGATGTCTGTAATAAATAATAAAAAGTAATGAGTACATTTCCCCTAAAGGGGGCGCCACACTCTGCTGATAAGTCTTATCCATCCATTCAACTAATGATGAATGAACTAATTTCTAATTAGTCAATATGGTTAAAAACAGGAAGGTTTGTCTTGTCATGTTAATGTTCTTTTTGTAATCAGTTCATATTTCTTTGTTTTATTTCTATGTGATTTATCAATATTATCTGAGAAATGATGCTTTAAAACAAAGCTCGGCTAAAGGCAGCAACAAACAGAAAAGTCTTTAATCTGGATTTAAAGGTGCTGAGCGGCTGCAGACCTGCAGCTTTCTGGGACTTTGTTCCAGATATGAGGAGCAGAAAAACTGAACGCTGCTTCTCCACGTTTAGTTCTCACTCCGGGAACAGAAAGTAGACCCGTACCAGACGACCGGAGGGTTCGTGGTGTTGAGAGGATAGCATCATATGCAAAATTGATACAGTTGTTAGATGACTTTTTAAGGACAAGGACTATTAAGGGTTTTGGATAGGACAATGGGACACATATAACCGAAGTGCCTATGTTGCTCCACGACTCGTGAACGCCGGAGTTCCCCCAGCTGCCTGACCCTCGTCCACTGGTCTTCCCCCCCTCATCCTGTTGTCCGTCCTGCCCGCCCTTGTGTATTTTAGGTCCGTCTGGGATCCGTCCCTTAACGAGGGTACTGTCACGGTTTGGGTTTGTTTCCTGTTTTATTTTGTAGTTTCCTGCCCCTTGTGTTCCTGGGTTAACTTCACCTCCTGCCTTGTCCTGTCATTACATGACCTGACATGACATGACATGACATGACATGACATTACATGTCATGACATGACATGACATGGCATTACATGACATGACATGACATTACATGTCATTACATGACATGACATGGCATTACATGACATGGCATTACATGACATGTCATTACATGACCTGACTTGACATGACATTACATTACATGTCATTACATGACATGACATGTCATTACATGACATGACATTACATGTCATTACATGACATGACATGGCATGACATGACATGACATTACATGTCATGACATGACATGACATGACATGACATGGCATTACATAACATGTCATGACATGACATGTCATTACATTACATTACAGGTCATTTAGCAGACGCTTTTATCCAAAGCGACTTACATCACACTTTAAACCCGTGGCCTTTTACATTTTTGCCCAGGGAGCAATTAGGGGTTAGGTGTCTTGCTCAGGGACACTTTGACTTGAGACACGGGGCAGCCGGGACTCAAACCTGTCATCGCCTATTATTGTCTGATTGTTCAACCCTGAATGTTGAATCCTGAATGTTCTACCCTCAATGTCTTGTCCTGTTCCTGATTCCTGTCTGCGTTTTGCCTTTTTTAAAATTTTGACTATTAAAGTCTTTTTTTGTTTTCAACTCGCTTTCAACCCGCTCACTCCACTCCTCCTAGCACACAGAGAGGGACAGAGACGTCTTCAGGAGCTCCGCTCCAGGACGAGCAGGTCCCGTGTAGCTTGAAGATCTACAGTGGTCCCCTTTTAGCAGAGTCTAAAATGATCTTCGGTATTCCCGAGCCCGAGATAAGATAAACTTTATTGGGATATAAAATACGTTCCAGGTGGTATTTGCTATAACTAGAATAGCATCAGATCAGGAACTCGCGTTACAGTGGCAGTTCAGAAGGTATCAGCAGATCAGAAATGTTTTTTGGCCCTAAACCATTCAGTGCTTTATAAACCAACAGCAGAAATCAAAATAAATTCTTTGTTTGACAGGAAGCCGGTGTAAAGACCTGAGAACCGGTCCTCTGAGGACTCGAGCTGCAGCGTTCTAAATCAGCTTACTGATTGACTTTTTACAGAGACATGTAAAATACCATCCATCCATTGTCAAACCGCTTATCCTGCACACAGGGTCACACAACCATTCACACATCTACGGGCAATTTAAAGTCACCAATCAGCCTGATCCCCAGAGCATGTCTTTGGACTGTGGGAGGAAGCCGGAGAACCTGGAGAGAACCCACGCAGACACGGGGAGAACATGCAGACTCCACACAGAAAGGCCACTGGGCGGAATCGAACCCAGGACCTTCTTGCTGTGAGGCAACAGTGCTAACCACCACGCCACCGTGCCTCCCCATGTAAAATACATACTTGTTAAATGCATGGACACGTTTTTCCAAATCTGGTTGAGACATAAGTCCTCTAATCCTTGATATAAAATGAGCCTACTATCACCATCAGAATATAACTAGCGGAGGAAAAACGAATAACGGCAGATATCGTCTTTGACCTCGGCCTCAGACCCGTGACTGTGCCTGATGATGATTGGCATCTTTACACATCTAAACAAGTTTTGATTACAATAAATGCCTAGCAAGTAAACAACTAATTGCTTCTGGGTTTTCAGTTTGGAGGCACAGCTACAGGTCAGACAAACTGGACCCAAACTCCCTACGTGTTTAAAGGCAAGGCAATTTTATTTGTATAGCACATTTCAACAACAAGGGAATTTAAAGTGCATCACATAAAACCAAGACATAAAGCAAGGAGATTTATAAACAGTTAAGAACATTGATACATAAAAGAGCCCCCAAAATAGCATCTGTTTTTATTCAATGATTTCCATTGATAAGCATTTAAGCAATAAGGAACTAGAGGCAGTACTTCGTCAATAATGTTACAGTTCAAGGGTGTCGTTAGATCACTACATGGGGTGTACAACACATCCTCAGCGTCTCACAAGGCCGGGGAGGAAGAGGAGACCAGGTCTTCCTCTCACAGTACAGTGATGTACCACCTGGAGAAAACTGAGTCATGAAAATGTCAGTCAGTCATTTTCATCGTGGGGGCAACAGTTCCAGCAGGAAACCTCAGACTAGTGCAGAGATATAAATACGTCCCCTTCTCACTCAGAAGGCAGCACAGGTACGGATTCAGGCTGTTGTCATCTCTCCACCTAGTCCTGGGTCTTCCCCGGCGCCTCTTCCCAGCTGGCCGTGCCTGAAACACCTCCCTAGGGAGGCGCTTACCAACAGAAGTTGGATTGTTAGGTCTTATTCATTTTCAATTTATTTCCGTTAAGAAAAACGCACCGGGACTCTGAGTAGCATCAGGTCGACTAGCGGCCGACAAAGCAAAGCCACGAGAAAAGCACCATGAAAGCCCCCCGTCCACCGCACTCACATTTTGGAGTTTCTACTAGAAAATGTAGACACAAAATTAAAAAAAGCAGCTTACTTGATTATGCCTTACTGTACAGAGAGAGATATTTTACATCTTTAAGTATTTCTAAGTGCTTAGCTGGTGAATGGGAAATGACCCTGCTGTTAAAGACAGGGTCATAAATATATATATTATATTTTGACTATTTCACAGTTCTAAATGTAACGACCGGTAGGTACGGAGGGGCGGTTATTGTCCCTTAGGGATATTAATTCAAGTCAAGTCAAGTCATTTTATTTTGTATAGCCCAAAATCGCAAATTACAAATTTGCCTCAGAGGGCTTTACAGTCTGTACACATACAACATCCTCTGCCCCGAAACCCTCCATCGGCACAGGAAAAACTCCCCAAAAAATGAAAAAGACCCTTACAAGAGGGAAAAAAGGGAAGAAACCTTAGGGAGAACGTCAGAGGAGGGATCCCACTCCCGGGATGGACAGACTACAATGGATGCCATGTGTACAGAATGAACAATGTATAATACATGAGACTATATGACAGGAATGATTCAAGTAATTGTGAGTAGTGAGCCAGGCGCACAGCAGGACCACTGCAGGGGCAACCACCATCAGATAGAACCACCATCCACAGAATCCTGTGGGGAGGGAGAGTACAGAGATTTTAGGAGAGGGTAATGTCGGTTTCTGAGTAAAGTAATATGATTAATATCTAAAATAATGATGATGATGATGATGGCAGCAGCAGGCGTCAGCATGGCCACGGTAGGTGTCAGGACCAGGGTCCCGAAGGAACCACGATCTACGGAGACCTGATAGGGGAGAAAGCACACACAAAAAAACCTCCCGGAAAGAAGCTGAATTAGTCATGTGCATTAATAAAACTTGAATTATGGTAGAACGAGAGCGTGAGAGAGGAGCTCGGTGTGTCCTAAGCAGTCCCCCGGCAGTCTAAGCCTATAGCAGCTTAACTAAGGGCTGGTCCGGACTAACCTGAGCCAGCCCTAACTATAGGCAGAATCAAAGAGGAAAGTTTTAAGTTTTACTTGAAAAGAGCTGACCGAATCTGCCCCCCGGACTGAAGAAAAGAGGAGCTTGATAACTGAAGGCTCTGGCCCCCAGCCTACTTTTTAAAGCCATAGGAACAACAAGTAACCCAGCATCTATGGAGCGCAGTTGCCTTGTAGGGCAATAAGGTGTTACAAGCTCTTGAAGATACAACGGTGCCTCACCAGCAAGGTCCTTGTAGGTGAGGAGAAGTACCTTAAAATCTATTCTTGATTTAACAGGGAGCCAGTGCAGAGAAGTTAATACAGGCGTGATATGATCCCTTTTCTTAGTTCTTGTTAATACACGTGCTGCAGCATTCTGAATCAACTGGAGAGGCTTAAGAGATTTATAAGAGCAGCCTGATAACAAAGAATTACAGTAGTCCAGTCTGGAAGTGACAAACGCATGAACTAATGTTTCTGCATCACTTTGAGACAGGAAGTTCCTGATTTTTGATATGTTACGTAGATGAAAATAGGCAGTCCTTGAAGTCTTCTTTATATGCGAGTTGAAGGTCATATCCTGGTCGAAGAGAACTCCCAGATTCCTGACGGTGCTGCTGGGTACCAGAGCAATTCCATCCATAACAACTGTATCACGTGACAGCTGGCTTCGAAGGCGCTCTGGGCCTATCAGGATAACTTCCGTTTTTTCTGAGTTTAGCATCAGGAAGATGCCGGTCATCCAAGTTTTGATGTCTCCAAGACATTCTTGAAGTCTAACTAACTGGTCCGTCTCTTCTGGCTTGATCGACAGATACAGTTGAGTATCGTCTGCATAACAATGGAAGTTTATGCGGTGTTTCCGGATAAGATCGCCCAAAGGAAGCATATAGAGGGTAAATAAAATCGGTCCAAGTACAGAACCTTGTGGGACTCAGTGACCAACATTGGTGGTCTTTGAGGATTCACCGTTTACAAGCACAAACTGGGATCGGTCCGATAGGTAGGATTTAAACCAGCTGAGTGCAGTTCCTTTGATACCAATTAAATGTTCTAGTCTCTGCAACAGGATACAATGGTCTATGGTATCAAATGCGGCACTGAGGTCCAGCAAGACAAGAAAAGAGATGAGTCCTTGGTCCGATGCAAGTAGAAGATCATTCGTAATTTTCACCAGTGCTGTTTCTGTACTGTGATGCACTCAAAATCCTGACTGGAAATCCTCGAACAAAGCATTGTTTTGTAGAAAGTCACATAATTGATTTGCAACAGATTTCTCACGGATCTTAGAGAGGAAGGGAAGATTAGAGATAGTCTGTAGTTAGCCAACACCTCTGGAGCAAGAGTAGGTTTCTTAAGAAGAGGTTTAATTACAGCTACCTTGAAGGACTGTGGTACATGTCCTGTCAACAAAGACAGATTCATAATATCTAATAAGGATGTGCTAACTAAAGGAAAAACTTCCTTAAGCAGTTTGGTCGGAATCTGATCCAAGAGACAAGTAGAAGATTTAGACTTTGAAAATAAAGAAGTCAGTTGATCAAGGTTGATGGAAGAGAAGGCATCCAAACAGGCATCAGGGCCCACTGCTGCATCCAAGGTTCCTACATCGGAGGACAGGTCGGCACTGGTTGAAGGCAGGAGACCATCAATTTTCTCTTTGATAGTCAGAATCTTATCATTGAAGAAGTTCATGAAGTCGTTACTAGTGAGGTCCAAAGGAATACACGGCTTGACAGAGCTGTGACTCTCTGTCAGTCTGGCTACAGTGCTGAAGAGAAACCTGGAGTTGTTTTTATTTTTCTCTATTAATGATGAGTAATAAGATGCTCTTGCGTTACGGAGAGCCTTCTTATACGTTTTAAGGCTGTCTTGCCAAACTAGCCTAGATCCTTCTGATTTGGTGGAACGCCATAATCATTCAAGTTTCCGCACAGTTTGCTTTAGGTTCCGTGTTTGAGGGTTATACCACGGAGCAGACTTCCTTCTTGTTGCTATTCTTCTTTCCAGAGGAGCGATAGCGTCCAGCGCCACTCTCAAAGAGCCTGTAGCAGCATCAACAAGATGATCCATCTGGGACGGACTGAGGTTCTCACAGGAGTCTTCTTGTATCTTGAGGCAGGGCACTGAACTTAGAGCAGAAGGAATGGCTTCTTTAAATAAGGCTACAGCGGTATCCGATAAGCGTCGACTGTAGAAACCTTTGGCAGGAGGAGGTGGTTCTGATAGTAGAAATTCAAAGGTTATCAGACAATGGTCCGACAGGAGAGGGTTCTGTGGAAAAATTGTTAAATGTTCAATCTCAATCCCATACACAAGAACCAAGTCGAGAGTGTGGTTAAAACAGTGAGTTGGTTTATTTACACACTGACAGAAACCAATTGAATCTAACAATGAAAGGAATGCAGTACTAAGGCTGTCGTTGTCCACATCCACATGAATGTTAAAGTCACCCACAATAATTACCTTGTCCGTTTTAAGGACCAAACTCGTTAAGAACTGTGAAAATTCAGAAAGAAATTCTGAATAAGGACCTGGGGCCCTGTACACTATTACAAAGAGAACCGGCTGGATTATTTTCCAGGTCGGTTGCGAAAGACTGAAAACCAGGCTTTCAAATGAGTTACAATCCACCTTAGGTTTAAAGTTTATTAAAAGGCAGGAGTATAAATAGCTGCCACTCCCCCCCCCCCCCCCCCCCTCGGGGAATATGAGTATTAACATGACTCGGAGGAGTCGCTTCATTTAAACAGAAATATTCCCCATTCAACAACCACGTTTCAGTAAGACAAAATACATCGACATGGTGATCTGATATTAGTTCATTTACCAAAACAGCTTTAGATGACAGAGATCTGATATTCAAAAGACCCCCTTTAATTCTCCTATTTTGTTGCACTATTGCATTATTAGTTTTAACTTTAATTAAGTTATTTACTACAACTCCTCGGTTGTTTGCCCCACGGACACACTTATCTAAGTTAAAGGTAGACAAGGTCTCTATAGGGTTCATTATGCTGAGTGACTGCTCAGATCGAAGCGCAGAGAAGTGTGTAAGACTGCGACTCTGCTCCCTGGTCTGAACTCTGGGTCATGGATCAAGTCCACTAAGAAACTGGGTCAGGTTCTTAGAAAGAAGTTCAGCTCCGTCCAAAGTGGGATGGATGCCGTCCCTCCTAATCAGACCAGGCTCTCCCCAAAACGTCTTCCAGTGATCAACGAAGCCCACATTGTTTACTGGGCACCACCTCGACAACCAGCGGCGGAATGACGACATGCGGCTGTACATGTCGTCACTTGTCAAGTTTGGGAGGGCCAGAGAAAACTACGGTGTCCGACATTGTTTTAGCGTATGTACACACCGATTCCACATTAACTTTAGTGACCTCCGAGCAACGTAATCGGGAGTCATTACCGCCGACATGTATTACAATCTTACTGTATTTACGTTTATCCGTAGCCAGCAGTTTAAGATACGACTCAATGTCGCCCGCTCTGGCTCCCGGTATACATGTAACTATGGTCCCTGGTTTCGCTAACTTCACGTTCCTCAGAATGGAGCTACCGATCACCAGAGGTGGCTTCTCAGCGGGTGTGTCGCCGAGTGGGGAGAAGCGGTTTGAAACGTGAAGTGGTTGGTGGTTAACCGTGTGCTTCCACTTAGACTCATGCTCCGGACAGTCACCCAGCCTCCCGGCTGCTCGGGGGTTGCCGGGGGACGGCGTCTATGTGGCCCGCACCGGCTACGGGGGTGGGCTGGGTAACTACAGCGGCTAACGACTGAGCTTCCATGGTTCTTCTAGCTCACTAAGCCTCACCTCCAATTTATCAAATATACTACACTTTTACATGTACCATTATCCGTAAGGGAGGCAGAGGAATAGCTAAACATGTGACACACCGAGCAAGAAAGAGCAGGAGAGGCAGGGAGGGAAGACATCACCAGGTTAGCTGCTAAGCTAATGCTAACGCTAATAGAAGTAACGTTGACGCTAAACAACGTCCAAGCAACTATTCGATGGAGCGAAAATTTGCTAGACGGTGAGGCGTTTAACAGCGCCTCACATAGATAAGAATTCACTGTTTGTGATGAAAAATATCACGCTAGTCAACTCAGTATAGCTAGAGCTGTGAAAAGTTCGATGACATCAAACACGCTGGCAACAGGAAGTGACGCAACACGCTTACCGTCACCACGCAGCGGCGATGTGATCGTCAGACGTAGGAGTAAAATATAAACAATTAATCCACCACGGACCCACAGATGACCAGTGTAAACAGACAAAGCAAACTTCCCCTACAGTACAATATTTGAGTTTCTTAAAATATCAAAAAGGTAACAATTGCCGTCAGCTCTGGGAATGTCGTCAAAGGAAAACGAAAGGTTTTAATAAACAAATTCAATTGTATTGGGGCCGTAGGCTGCAGCGGGCTAAGAAGGGGAAAAGAGGGGGGACAAGCTCTAGGACAAGGTCCTCACTCCCTCCAGTGCCGCATCCACTCTCACACAAAATATGTAATAAGAAAAAGGGGAGTTTAGATTAAACTCAATGAATCATATTTAGCACATACTTGGTAAGAGAAGGCCTCATTTGTATATTTCAACACATGTTCAAAATGTGATCAAACTGGGGAAGAGTCAAGTCAGACATAGACAACTCTGAAAGAGTTTTTTGATATTTATTTATCTATAAAAAATGTGTGTGCAAGTTAAAAGAGATGATAAATCCAACCCTGATATAAGCGTAAAGTCCAGAGAAAACATTTGTGGAAAGGAAATTGGGGAATAAAGTGCTCTTACTGTTTTTCTGTGTCGATGGAGCTGCAGCTGATCAGGTCTCTTTTCCTCACTGAGACTTAGAGATGCATTGACGGTTTCCATGGTAACCGCAGCTAAAGATGACTTTAAAAAAAAAAGCTCTTTTAGAAACTATTGACATGCTTCACCAGCTTCATGTCTGAATGTTCACTCCCTGACAAACTGGTAAAAGATTTATATTACGCTCTGTAACTGTTAAATGCTCTACATATTTATGACCCTGTCTTGAAGGGAAGCGTCTGAATATATTTATCATATCTTTATTTCCAACAGTTTAGCACTTAAAGATGTAAAAGATCTCACTCCTTACAATAAGGAATCATTATCAGGGCCATGACAGAACATGTGAGCCAAAAAGCTTTACAGCAGAGGGAAAACTTCTTTTCATACTTAGATATTTATAGGTGTTGTAAAATGTGTCATAGCTTCTGGCTAAATTCTCTTCAGGTTAGACTTAAACATGTGTGCCATTCATCATCTGTAATTACCATTTATACCATTGAAGAAATGACACTCTGGACATTTATTGATGCAACAAGACATTACGAACCTGCATATGTTTAATACATAAACACATCCAGGTGAAGCTAAATTACAAACAGCACCCGTCAAACCTTTTTTAAAAAGAGAAAAACGAACATACATTTTTTAAAAGCCTCCATTCAAAGTTTGCTACAAAGGAGAAGTAAAGAAATTTGCTCTCAAGAGTTCTTTTGTTTGCATAATGAAGACACAAATACATTCGCTCACAGAAATGCATTTACAGAAGAACAGATGTTTCAAAGAGCCTTGCTGCGTTACATTCCATTATATTTCCCTATTTTTAAATGATGACGTTTTAAAACGTATTGTATGTATGAAGAATATGGACGCAAAAAGGAGGACACGTGGAGCCGCGCTGCTGTGTGGCGCTGTGTCCCTATCACGTGGTTTGTCCACAACCAACGAAGAAGACGAAGCCGCAACCTTCCGCTTTGACTCCGGGTTACAAAACGAAAGCTTTGCTTCCATAACGCTCGCAAGCGGCGCGGCTCGGATCCTCCTGCGGCGCGCGGATGGGGCTTCACGGCTTCTGCAGCGCGGACACTTCCGATCCGTTCTGGGTGAGCTGGTTTGGGCTTTGTCCTTTGTGTCACGGCTCGGTCCGGCTCGGTCCGGCTCGGTCCGGCCACCGGCTCACACAGCTGTTTCCCTGCCGGAGGCAACGAGCGAGCAACGCCGCTGTCCTCGTAACGTTACCGGTCTCCGTGTTGTCCTCATAATGTCCACGGCTGGTCTCCATGTTTTCCGTGTGTTGTCCACTTGTTGTCCCTGTGATGTCTTCACGTTGTCCACGTGTTGTCCCCATGTTCTGTCTGTGTGGTCCCCGTGTGGTCCCCAAGTTGTCCCCGTCGACACGGCGCTGTGGTGTGTGTGTGTGAGCCTATTGGGGGTCAATGGATCCGGTCTTACCAGAGATTGTGACGTGAGGACCTGAAGGGCCCCTCGCGTGTCTCCAGCTGTTGTAACCATGTTATGTATCCGCAGTGTCCCTCTGCTCCTAGTGGCCCAAACGCAACACTGCCGTCCGTCCTCATCCAGAGAAGCGTTGTTTCTCCCACCGACGCCGCTTGTTCCTGCCACAGAACGACTTCATGACTTGTGACATCATGTATGTACGTGCGTGTTGTCCTTTCCTCTCCCAGGATTGGAACCGTACGTGGTACACGACCAAGCCGGACTTCACGCAGTGCTTCCAGAACACCGTGCTGGTGTGGCTGCCATGCCTTTACCTCTGGATATGCGCCCCCCTCTACCTCCTCTACCTCCGTAGCCACGACCACGGCTACATACGTATGAGTCACATCAACCGAGCCAAAACTGTGAGTGAGTGATGCCCCACGCTGAGCGGGGTTCTACACCAGGGATCGGTCTTTGCACGTCGGTACTTGTAGCGTAACGGATCGACCGCAGTAGAAGAGCGGGCACCCATAAAGGCCCCTTATTGCTTTTATCCACTAATGCCGTTTTTAGGCCCAACACGGAGGTTGAAGAATTTAAATTTTAACATATGTGCCATCTGAAATTTAGTCAGGCAGAAACTGAGGACCTTCAACGTAGATGTTCCTTCATCCAGTTAATGTTTGTGCCGTTCTGTCCTAGCTGAACCTTTCCAACGGTGACCCCATATTCACTTCTGTTTTAGTTGATATGTCCTTTTTCTTTTGTGAGTCGGCCCTCGTTCTTTCTCATGTGTGTAGAGAAACCGGGCTGAAGGAGACCTCTGGTCCCAATAATGACTTAGGATGCGGTTAAAGGTCACAGGGTCACATGATGTTCTTCTCTCCACAGGCTGTTGGTCTTCTCCTGTGGATCATCTGCTGGGCAGATGTTTTCTTTTCTTTCTGGGAAAGAAGTTATGGCAGCAATGTCCTGGCACCTGTCCACCTCATCAGTCCCACCATGCTGGGCTTCACCATGGTGAGACTTTGTCTTTGCTCCACCCTCAGCCTGAGGTGGAGCAAAGCGCCGTTTGGACTCATCATACTTGTGGTGTTTGGGATCCGACGTATTGGGCGTGTTTCTTTTTTTCAGTAGACCGCGTTTATGTATTTTCTTGAATATTTCAGTGCAGATGTTGTTTTGGTTGCGTTTCATGTGTATGGTGTAAATAATAAGGTATCTAAATATTAGTGTGGCTTATTTGCATACAGCAGAGCAGAACAATGTGTTTTACAGGACGTTACAGGACACAGTTCTTTGTTTGACCTCCCAGAGGAATTCAGCTGGATGCAGCGGGACGGTCTAAAGGGTTACAGTCCATTGCTCACTTATCCAGACTGGTCCATACATTACAATGGTTGATGAGGCAATTCTATAAGAATATGGGATAATCTAAAGAAGCAACTGACGTCTCTAGTTATCGTTCTTCCTGCTGTTTCCCAAGTGGCTGAGAAATGTGTTGCAGAGCAACTTATTAAACATCTCATCAGCTCTCCACTTTCACCAAACTACAGTTTGGTTGAAACGGCCTCCTCTCAGAGAAAGTGAAGCTTTTGATAGTTAATCACAAGTTAAAACTTGACAGTGAATTAATCAGGACCTTAAGTCACCATCACTGCAACCTTCTCACCACAAGGCAGAATCTCAGTAAACGTACTGATGCGTGTCTGGTTTTTAGAACGGCCTCCACTTACTTACTGTATTAAGCAAAGAGGTGATTGTGTCATTTCAACGAGCTCGTCCAGCAAATCCACATTCTCTGTGAAGGCGGCTCGCTGTGCCACCACACAAACACGCACAACCGGCAGGGTTCAGTATGTTGTGCGCTTCAGTGGAATAGATATATATATATGTGTGTGTGTGTGTGTGTTCTGCCTGACGCATTGCAGCCTGTTTGTCTGCTCTGGTCGTTTGTCGTACACTTTTCTTTTGCTGTGTATGGGTTTTGTCTCCACGTTGGCCCCCTGCCTATGGGTTTTATTTCCGGCTGCCTTAGGACAGCGGATGGACTCGCAGTACGCCGTGGGTCGGTGTGCACAGTCCCTGCAAAGTAAATCCAGTGGTGTGTTGTTCTGCAGCTGCTGGCCACCTTGTTAATCCAGTACGAGCGGATGAAAGGGGTCCAGTCCTCCGGCGTGATGCTGCTCTACTGGCTGCTGGCGCTGCTGTGTGCCACAGTCACCTTCGGGTCCAAGATCTCCCGGGCCCTGGACCAGGTCAGTCTAGACTCCGTTCCAAAGGGACGTAACGGGTTTAGTGTGTAAGGATCAACGGCTGATTTGTTTCTATTTCAGCCGTTGACTGTGTCTGTGTGGAGGTACACCACCTTCTACACCTACTACGCTCTGCTGCTGGTTTCTCTGTGCCTGTCCTGCCTGACGGACCAGCTGCCTCTCTTCTCCGAAGCCGTCAAAGACTCGGTGAGATTACATCGAGGTGTGTGTGTGGAAGCAAGAGGTCCACACATCTCCTTGCTTCTGAGCGCAGATGGTTGGAACCTCCCTACAGCCCCACCCGCTCTACGTCTCCACGTGCTTGTGTGGATGCTTAGTCGGAGTTGACTGGTGATGCAGTCAAATTGAATGTAAATCTGTGTTTTGTGTCTTGACTTACCGGTTGTTTAAAATCCGGGTGATGATGATCATGCACATCTGTGTCTGTAGAACCCCTGCCCTGAGCGTGGAGCCAATTTCCTCTCCCGAATAACCTTCTGGTGGATCACCAGGTAGGCAAACACTCGACGTCCGAGTGGCGTGACGACAAAGACAACAGAGACTTTAGAGCCAGTCGCTGCGCTGTCCACTCAGCAGTTTTCAGATGAGATTGTTGGGAAGAGCCAAAGGGGGACAGGGAATGATTACATTCCTTAAGGAAATACTGACCACAGTCTTAAAAGATAAGTCACCAATCAGGTCATGATAGTGATGATTTGATTGAATGATTTTCTCTGGCTGTTGTTGTTTATGGTTCAACGGTAAAACTGACAGGAGATCCGATCCTGAATGTGTAACCATGGGTGTCTTTTCCCCTCACGCTGGAAGGTGGTCTCCTCTAGGGAAACACCCGTTCGATGCTTTCGCATAGACTGGAACCTTGTTCTGCAGGTCGCCCTCGCGCTTGGAGCTGATGGAGCTGATGGAGCTGATGGAGCGGTGTCTTGTTGTCCAGGGGGTCTGCTCGTAGCCCAGCAGAGGCCTGTCATGTTTAAATGCTCCTCTTGTCTCCTGCAGGCTGATGGTGACGGGCTACAGGCGTCCTCTGGAGGAAAAGGACCTGTGGTCCCTGAACTCTGCGGACCGCTCCCACAAAGTGGTCCCAGAGCTGGTGGGCCGCTGGAATGTAGAGTGCCAAAAGGTCAAAAGGTCAGGAACTGCTTCAAAGAAAAATACAGGCATTGTTACTCCGGTTAGATCTCAGTCCACTTACTATGAATAAAACACCACTTATCAATTATTCTCACAATCACGTCATCTTGTGTGGAGATCTCGTCTTGGAGTGAATGGAGAAAAATAGCAGACAAACTATATTATTAAAGCAGTCTGCCATTTATCCAATTTGTCCTTCCAGGACGGAGCAGAGAACGCTGTACTCCCCCAGAGAAGCTCCGCCCAGTGAGGGCAAGCAGGGCCGCGCTGTGGAGTCGGAGGTGCTAATTGTAAAGGCCCAGAAAGCAAAGGAGCCCTCCCTCTTCTGGGCTCTGTGCCTCACGTTTGGGCCCTACTTCCTCATCTCCTGCCTCTACAAGATCATCCAGGACATCCTCATGTTCGTTGGGCCCGAGATCCTCCGGTGAGAGACGCTTTATCAGATGTGTACAAACTGTTAATGACGTGGCCTCGTAGCCGTCTGCTTCATATGAATTGAAGAAGAAACTGATACTCAAACCTGCATTAAATGGGTTAAATATAAATGTTTAGAGCAGGCAAAGGCCGGACCTCCAAATCAAGTCATTGTGCACCACGAGAGCCTGGCTGAGTCCCCGGATCTCTCCTACTTAAGGACAAACACACACACACACAGTCATTACCTCCACCTGAGGCCAATTATGCCTCCACCTGGCTCCGTCCCCTGTGCAGCTGAGCCAAACTACGCCCGCCACCACAAGTACCCACGGAGAAATGCTGATAGTGGTAAAACCTGCATGATCAGCAGTGTATCAAATACTTTCCCCACTATGTGACAAATCACTTTGTTACTGTTGAAGAAATAAATGACCTACGTCATAAGGGAAGGTTCCACGTTATAGGGCACTGAGAACTACTCCACAGGAGGCTTTTGCGCCGGACCCACGGTCACAATCTGGACCACAAGTAAGTCCAGCTGCGGTTTGTCCAATCACGCCTCTCTGATCCTATTGGATCCGATTAGACCCGCGTGGAAGAAAGTGGTCGCTGCCTCCGCCCTCAGACGCCACACTGGCTAGAGCCAACAATGGCGCCCACGAGTGACGATTGGCTGAACGACCCCAACCCGACCTGTAGAACCCGGCGCTGGAAGCACTGGGATTGCTTGTAATGCGCATTCAAAAGGTCAAAGGTTAGGGCGTTCATGATTCATGTGCTGGCTGGTTATTTTCGCTGTGGTTGTCTAGTGAAGCCGTGCGCAGTATGTTGGGAGCGGCCGATGCCCGAGTGCAGCGCTCCGAATGGACGGGGACACGATTGTTTTCCCTCGCTGAGGTCTGAAAGGCCCGTGAAGATCAACGTTGTGTTGGGGATTTCATTATGAGCCGGCGCTGCCACGCCACTAATCCTCCTCCTCGCTCCTTCCCGGCCAGGCTGCTGATCCGCTTTGTCAACAACTCCAGCGCCCCCTCCTGGCACGGGTACTTCTACACGGCGCTGCTCTTCATATGTACCTGTGTGCAGTCGCTCATCCTCCAGAAGTACTTCCACGTCTGCTTCGTCTCGGGCATGCGTCTGCGCACTGCCATTATAGGAGCCGTCTACAGGAAGGTACGGCAGCTTTGGAATGCTTTTATGTAGAACTTAGCAATACGGTAAAGAATATTTTAAATGGTATGAACTATTTAGCAAACAAGGACGTGTTTAAGGCTTTAAGTAGCTTTTTGCATGGATCCATTGTGATATCTTTAGTACAATCTAAAGCTCTTTCAGCAGCCTGTTCGTGCTCCATCGGTTCCCCGGTCAGGCTTTGCCGTTGAATCTGCAGTTTGACTCTGCTCCTTCAGGCCTTGGTGATAAGCAGCGAGGCGCGCCGCACCTCCACGGTGGGAGAGATCGTCAACCTGATGTCGGTGGACGCTCAGCGCTTCATGGACCTCATCACTTACATCAACATGATCTGGTCCGCCCCTCTGCAGGTGGTGCTGGCGCTCTACTTCCTCTGGCAGGTAGGCGTACTTCAGACCCGCGTGGGGTGGGACACCCGACTGAACAAAAAGCATCTGGCTACGTGGAGCTTGCTCGTACGAGCAGGGCTCCACACTAACGTTTCTGCTCACCAGCCACTGAGGCTTTCCAAAGGTACCAGCCACTCAGACAGCTGCTTACTTTATGTAACGTTGACCGCGGTTTGCTTCAATTTACTTGATTTATAATCCATGTAAATGTAAATGACCGCTGTAAACATCCAAATCAAGACTACATAAATGTCTATGTCCAGTCACCTGCACTTGTACAACCAGGTACGTAAGCTCTTCGGTATGAACACATAACTGACTAAGACAAAAAGAGCAGCGCGTTGCATGCAGCTGGTGCACGGGTATGTTGATGCTTTATGGTTTCCACTGTGAAATTGCTTGTCCCAACTACAGAGGCCTCCTTAACTTCTCCCTGTCGTGCGTCCTACAATCAGTACATTACATCATTGTCTTTGCTGGATCCCAAACCAGACGTTCTCGACTGGACCTCCACTTTTCACTGAACAGTCTTTTCTTTTACTTTGTCTCCTCTTCATGTTGGTTTCATCACCAGTTTTCTTCTGGCACTTTTTTTTTACTGTTAAAACGTCATGTTCTTACTCTGCAGCTGTTTCATGAGGTAACCGGCACCACATCGGTGGAGCCGACGCACGGCGAACAGGCGCTCCAGTGAAGCCTGTCGTAGTGCTTTCTGCTTCTTCTTGTGTTCTTGGTTGAAACGAAGGTGTTTGGACAGAACAACATGGCAACAGGAGGCAGTAACCCTCTTTGTCATCTGCTGCTGTGCAGAACCTGGGTCCGTCCGTGCTGGCTGGAGTGGCTGTGATGGTTCTCATGGTTCCCATCAATGCTGTCATCGCCATGAAGACCAAAACCTACCAGGTAGGACGCACGCACACACGCTGCCACTCAAGCCGTTCCTTTTACAGCCATACAGTACTTCGGGATAACTTCCCCGTAATATTACTCGGGGGGATATCCTACTGAGCTGCTGTTATTTTCATTCAGTCCAGTGGAGCGCACAGCTTCTACTCAACCAGCGTGCTGAGGATCCCAGTCAAGCTGCTGTCTGATTTGAGTTTGTTCCTTGATATCTTTGTTCTGTCGGTCAGGTTGCTCAGATGAAGAGCAAAGACAGCCGCATCAAGCTGATGAATGAGATGCTGAATGGCATCAAGGTGCTGAAGCTGTACGCCTGGGAGCTGGCCTTCAAGGACAAGGTCTCCAAGATCAGAGAGAGCGAGCTGCAGGTTCTGAAGAAGGCCGCCTACCTGGGCGCCGTGTCGACCTTCACCTGGATCTGTGCCCCGTTCCTGGTGGGTCGGACTGCACCGACTGGACCACGGCACTGATCACAAGATCACACATATCAACATTGTCTGGTTTAGGGCTGCGAATTGATTGGTTGAAAAAATAGCATTTAAAAAAACAGTCATTTCCGACCCTTTAATCCTAAACACAACTGGCCGTGCAAATTTACCAGGTTGCTCCTCAAACCCGATAATTTATATAAATGAATCAGAAAACAGGATTTGTTTGAGTGTCAACTTGTTTTACGCTGCTCACAACAAACGCCACACACACACTCCTCCAAGTTGACTTAAAGCTTAGTCATTAAATAATTATTCCCATTGTAGTGCAAGTTAAGTACATTCACCCACCACATTTAAACACGCTTAAGATGACCAAGTGCTATAGAATGAATAAAACAATGTTTAAAGGAGCCCAAAAACACACACACATATATTTGTCCATCAATAACCGGTATGAGACAACGTACAGAATCTATACATGACAGCAGATTGACTTGCTCATCTAATTATCTGCAAATAAAAAGTGAGTGGACTTGAACATATTCTAATGAAGCTCTTCTGCCTCCCTTTGTATGTGCACAGGTCGCCCTGTCGACCTTCGCTGTGTACGTGCTGATTGACGAGCACAACGTGCTCGATGCCCAGAAGGCCTTCGTGTCACTGGCCCTCTTCAACATCCTGCGTTTCCCTCTCAACATGCTGCCCATGGTCATCAGTAGCATGGTGCAGGTTAGTGAGCTGGGATCTACCAAGATAAAAGCCTCCACCTCACCTCTGCAGAGATGGACGGATTCATGTTACGTAGATAACAGAGGCCTCGTTCAACCGCAGCACCAAAGCAAGTAACTTGTTACTGTGATGTTTGTGACGAGGCCCATCGATTAATAACTTGTTCGTTTGAAGGACAAACATTCTGTCTCCCGACCCCCCCTCACCCAGTTCTATCATTTCAAAATAAAAGCCTCAGCGATTATCAGTACCTTAACCATGAAGCTCAGGATAATCATAATCAATGTTTCATTGAATTATTGCTCTTCCAAATACTACTACTACTACTACTACTACTATCACTAGTACAACTAGTAGTACTACAACTACTACCATACTACTAGTATTTCAACTGCTCTTAATACTAAAATGACTCTTACTACTACTAGTAGTAGTCATACATTACATGTCATTTAGCTGACGCTTTTATCCAAAGCGACTTACAATAAAGAAACAAACTCAGAGGAGCAAGAAACAAGAAAGTGCGATTTCATCAAATAAGCCAGTTTACAACTTGCTGTAGATAAGAACCATTATAAGTCCAATGTAAGTGCTGCAGTCAGTTAGTGTGTTAGTGGAGGTAGAGTCTGAAGAGGTGTGTCTTTAGTCTGAAGATGTGAAGGCTCTCTGTGGTCCTGATGTCTTCAGAGACCTCCTTCCACCATTTAGGAGCAGGACAGCAAAGAGTGGAGATCTAGTGGAGTGTTTTGCTCTCAGTGAGGAGGAACAAGCAGTTTATCACATGCAGAGCGGAGAGTGCGGGTCGGGATGTCGGGTTGGACCAGGTCCTGGATGTAAGCTGGACCCCATCCATTCACAGCCTGGTACCTGAGCACCATGTTTAGAACTGGATGAAGAGAGCGGAGGAGTGGAGGAGTGAGGGAGAACTTAGGAAGGTTAAAGACCAGTGGAGCTGCTGCATTCTGGATGAGCTGCAGAGGTGGAATGGAGGTAGCAGGAGACCTGCAGGAGAGAGTTACAGTAGTCCAGGAGGGAGACGACAAGAGCCTGAATCAGAACCTTCTGAGTGAGAAGAGGACGTGTTCTCCTCATGTTGTAGAGCGAGTATCTACAGGATGGTGATGTCAGTGATGTTGGAGTCAGTCAGTTCCTGCAGTCAAAGTGGGCGGAGTCGGAGTTGCCAAAGTTGACCGTCAGGTCCTGGGTCGGAGAGTCTTTTCCTGGAAAGCAAAGTACTAGTCATACTACTACTAGTGGCACAGCAGGACCACCGTCACATAGAACCACCATCTACAGAAGCCTGTGGGGAGGGAGAGCACAGAGACTTTAGGAGAGGGTAATGTCGGTTTACGAGTACAGTAATATGATTAATATCTAAAATAATGATGATGATGATGATGGCAGCAGCAGGCGTCAGCATGGCCACGGTAGGTGTCAGGACCAGGGTCCCGAAGGAACCACGATCTATGGAGACCTGATAGGGGCGAAAGCACAAAAAAAACTCCCGGAAAGAAGCTGAATTAGTCATGTGCATTAATAAAACTTGAATTATGGTAGAACGAGAGCGTGAGAGGAGCTTGGTGTGTCCTAAGAATTCCCCCGGCATTCTAAGCCTATAGCAGCTTAACTAAGGGCTGGTCCGGACTAACCTGAGCCAGCCCTAACTATAGGCACAATCAAAGAGGAAAGTTTTAAGTTTTACTTTAAAAGAGCTGACCGAATCTGCCCCCCGGACTGAAAGTGGAACCTGGTTCCACAAAAGAGGAGCTTGATAACTGAAGGCTCTGGCCCCCAGCCTACTTTTTAAAACCATAGGAACAACAAGTAACCAGCATCTATGGAGCGCAGCTGCCTTGTGGGGCAATAAGGTGTTACAAGCTCCTTAAGATACAACGGTGCCTCACCAGCAAGTGCCTTGTAGGTGAGGAGAAGTACCTTAAATTCTATTCTTGATTTAACAGGGAGCCGGTGCAGAGAAGTTAATACAGGAGTGATATGATCCCTTTTCTTAGTTCTTGTTAATACACGTGCTGCAGCATTCTGAATCAACTGGAGAGGCTTAAGAGATTTATAAGAGCAGCCTGATAACAAATAAATACAGTAGTCCAGTCTGGAAGTGACAAACGCATGAACTAATGTTTCTGCATCACTTTGAGACAGGAAGTTCCTGATTTTTGATATGTTACGTAGATGGAAATAGGCAGTCCTTGAAATCTTCTTTATATGCGAGTTGAAGGTCATATCCTGGTCAAATATTATTACTTTTATATTATTATTATACTACTATATTATACTACTATAACAAAATGTACTACCAGTACTTATACTGCTGATACCACACCTACTACTCATTTCACTACAATGACTAATAGTATTACTATTAGTACTACAGCTGATAATGAAAAGTACTATTACACTGCTATTGATACTAAAACCACTATTACATCTACTGCCAGTACCACAATTCATTCGCCCACAAGTCACATAACTGAACCTTTTTTTTCATTTTCGCAACTAATACTACTAATTTTACTACAGAAAATACATTTATTTTAAGTTAATTTCAGCTTTTGTTTTTGATATTCATTTGTGTATTTTCAGAAATCAAAATCATTTCACCTTTTAGCTTTCAGCATTTTCTGCATAAAATGCATTTTTCCAGTTATTATAATAGTTCATATTCATATTGAGTAAATTAAGCTGTTGGCTTTTTATAGCCCAAGAAAGAAATAGTTCACTGTCTGGTACAAAGGCAACTTTAAAGGTGGAACGTTGGCATGAGACACGTGCTCTTGCATCAGTGAACAGAGAACCTACTGCTGCCCCCATCGCCGCCCCACCTGCTGGGTCTCATCTCGCTATCTTTACGTACCTTCACACGCACACGGGTCGGCCCGGTCCCACAATGGTTGTGGTCCATTACACCTGTAGGCGTGAGCGTGTCCCCCCCCGTGTCTCCTCCAGGCCAGCGTGTCCTTGAAGCGGCTGAGGGTGTTTCTCTCTCACGCGGAGCTGCAGGAAGACGGCGTCGATCACAAAGCAGCAGTCGGCAGTGAGTTCTGATCTCCTCGCCCCCCCTGCGCTACATTCCTGTGTGTGTGTGTGTGTGTGTGTGTGTGTACTAATATACCTGCCCTCCCTCGCCCCAGCCTCACACAGTGTCTCCATAGTGGACGGCGTCTTCAGCTGGTCCAGAGCCGAGTCGCCGACGCTCAAGAGGTTGGTCTGTGAACACCAGCTTGGCCACACTACTTAATTATTTAAACACTACTCGGAATGTTTTAAATGAACACCAACAAATTCCTCTCGTCCATGATGACATCGCTTCATAGCTGACCATGTGGTGATATATTTATTACACTCCTGTGTAACGTCAGACCCACGTAGCCCGGCTAGAATGGTCTTTTGTTCCATTACTGCGTTCTTCTGTACAGGTAGACGTCCACTGTCAGGGTCCGCGGCACTTTAGTATAAAAAGATTCTTTCTGTAAATGGAAGTGAACCGCGTTGCTTCTCCATCTGCGTCTGCAGGCTGAACGTGTGCATCCCAGAAGGCTCTCTGGTGGCGGTGGTGGGACACGTGGGTTCAGGAAAGTCCTCGCTGCTGTCGGCCCTGCTCGGAGAGATGGACAAGCTAGAAGGAAGTGTGGCCGTGAAGGTGTCTGCTCTGTCCCCGTCTCACACACACTCTGATCAGAGCTCTGCCACACACACCAACACGTAGACAGATTCACTTACCACTACTCAGGATACGGAAGAGAAGCTGCCTCTCCCCTAAATCCACCTCTGACATGACGTGTGGTTGGTTAAGGATACTGAATAGTCTGCGTCTGTGTCTCACTCCATAATGATCTCTTATAACATGGTTGCCTGCTGCGCATCAGCGTGGCCGAGTCCTTTCCGTCCACGTGAGTGCTCGGACCATTTCAGTCCACCCATGAGGTGCGGGTTCGTCCTCTGGGGGGCAGGAATGTGCTCCGTCTGGCGCTCGTCATCATAGCACAATGGCGTGATATTTAGTTTGTTTCCCCGCAGGGCTCAGTGGCCTACGTTCCTCAGCAGGCCTGGATCCAGAACGCCACCCTGAGAGAGAACATCATGTTCGGTCAGGAGAGCCGAGAGGCCTGGTATCAGCGTGTGGTGGAGGCCTGCGCCCTTCAGCCTGACCTCGAGATCCTTCCAGCTGGAGACGAGACCGAGATCGGAGAGAAGGTATCTATTCACAGTGGGTTAATCTGCAGAGGGTACCACATGTAGCGTGTCCATCCAAGTCATGTGCAGTCCCCCTTTAGTCCTTCCTGTGTGCCCCCTCACTGCCCACATCCACTCTGAGGGCATCTACATCGAAATGATTCAACCCCCCATTGCACATTAGGTTTATTGACAAAATATACAAATTCTCAGTTGTTAATTTGCAATAAACAAATTACACAAGAATTATTTAAGTGGTTTAATGAAACTAATATTACAAATGTTTTGTCCAAATTCAACACAAAATGCTACTTTTAATGATTTTACTGCAGTCTCAATGATTCATCCCCTTCATGCCGAGCATCTTCAGTACTTTGAGCACCTTTGGCTGTGATGACCTGCTGCAAACGTGATGCACAGCCAGACAGCAGCTTCTGACAGCGTTCCTGAGGAATCTGAGCCCATTGCTCACGGCCTCCAGTTCACTAATATTCTTTGGTGTCGCTTTGCAACCGCCTTCTTCAAATAGCGCTGATCCACAGGCCCGAATAGTTCCAGTTTTGTCTCATCGCTCCACAGAACAGAATTCCAAAACATCGGTGGCTTATTTATGTGGTTTTCAGCACTTTTCTTGTGCTGTTGGGTCAGTAGTGGTGTGCGTCTTGGAGTCCGGGCGTGGAACCCTTCAGTGTTTAGTGTGCGCCTTACTGTGCAAACTGAACCTCAGTGCCTGCTGCCACCAAGTCTCGCTGCCGGTGTCTCGCTGCCGGTGTCTCGCTGCCGGTGTCTCGCTGCCGGTGTCTCGCTGCCGGTGTCTCGCTGCAGGTGTCTCGCTGCAGGTGTCTCGCTGCAGGTGTCTCGCTGCCGGTGTCTCGCTGCAGGTGTCTCGCTGCAGGTGTCTCGCTGCCGGTGTCTCGCTGCCGGTGTCTCGCTGCAGGTGTCTCGCTGCAGGTGTCTCGCTGCCGGTGTCTCGCTGCAGGTGTCTCGCTGCAGGTGTCTCGCTGCAGGTGTCTCGCTGCAGGTGTCTCGCTGCAGGTGTCTCGCTGCAGGTGTCTCGCTGCAGGTGTCTCGCTGCAGGTGTCTCGCTGCAGGTGTCTTGCAGTCACTCGAGGGTTTTTGACCACTTGCCTCCTCAGGAATCTGGTGGCAGCCGCTGACAGCTTCCTCTTTCTGCCACGTCCAGGTCGCGTAGCCGCTGGTCCTTCAACTTTCAACTTGTGAACTATGCTTCCAACTGTATTTCTAGGGACATTCAGTGCTTTTGCTTTCTTTGTGTATCATTTTCCTTGTTTGTGCAATGATCTCTTCTCTGAACTTTTTGGACAATTCTTTTGACTTTGCATATTTCTAACATCTAATCAAACGTCACTCTGAACAAACAAGGAGCCTGACCAGGTATTTATGTGTTCTCTCTCAAGCACACGTGAACCAATGAAACCTCTGATCTGTTGCATCAGATGTGCTTGATACGGGGAGTTGAATCATTGCTAAAGTACTGAAGATGCTCGTCATGAAGGGGCTGAATCATTTTGAGACTGTCATTAAAAGTAGCATTTTGTGTTGAATTTGGACTAAACCTTTGTAATATTAGTTTCATTAAACTACTTAAACAATTCTTGTGTAATTAGTTTATTGCAAACAGCTGAGAAATTGTATATTTTGCCAATAAACCTAATGTGCAACGGGGGGTTGAATCATTTTGATTGCAGCTGTATACAGTTTAGAAAGAAAAAGTTAAAAAGCATATGCTCATTTTTTAAATATTTGATGGGCGATTAATAGGCCCTGGCACCTCTGCAGCGCCCACCTGCAGCGCACAAATTGCGTTTGTGTGAAGGATTCTTGCCGTTAATCCCGTTACATGCTGAAGAACCCTCTGGTGGTCCTGCGCAGGGAGTGAATCTGTCCGGGGGTCAGAAGCAGAGGGTGAGCCTGGCCCGGGCCGTGTACTGTGAGCGGGATGTCTACCTGCTGGACGACCCGCTGTCTGCTGTGGACGCTCACGTAGGCAAACACATCTTTGAGCAGGTGGTCGGCCCACAGGGACTGCTGAAGGACAAGGTGTGTACATCAACAGCCACATGAGAGTTCAGTCTATCAACAACTCTTCTGATCAATTTGCTGGTTGCTAATTATTCAGGTGGGGTTTCTATTGGTGTTGTAGGAGGCAATAGGATGAGAACTGTCAGACAGAACGTAAGCAGCCTACAGATGAAATATGGATATCTGCTAAATGAGAGATCCAACCTCACAGGATGTCGTTAACTCGCTTGTGATCAACGCGTATTTATTTAAACTATGGCATTACTCATCATTTTCTTCTTCAATGGTGTGATCATATCATCATAATGTGTAATGAAGGTTTCTGCTCTGAATGTTGAATGTACCTACTGGTAAGGAAAGGATTTAGCATATTTCTAGTATCAATCCTTCCTCATACAGCACTGCTCCCCCTCATGCTGCCTGCATGCACTGCACATGTGCAGCTCCTTCCAGATGTGTGTGAAACCCAAATAAACAACAATGTAGTACTAATAGTAATACTATTAGTCATTGTAGTGAAATGAGTAGAAGTTGTGGCATTAGCAGTATAAGTACTGGTAGTACGTTTTGTTATAGTAGTAAATATACCTTCAACTCTCGTATAAAGACTTCAAGGACTTCCTATTTTCATTGTGTCTAAAATACACACATGTTTACAAATCTTACTTGTAAGATTTAGTCTTTAGAAGAAAAACAAACTTAATCACGATTCTGTGTCTATAAAGTATAGTTCATGTCTACTATCTTTCTAAAAGTACATATTACTTAAGTTGATTATTTACAGCATGCAAACGACACACTGTGATCACATGCTTGTGCAGCCCAGGGAGGGATATGCCGTCTCATCATTTTAACCCCTTGTTTTTGTGCCATTTTGTGGTTGCGTCATCATTGACTTCCACTTTACACCAGTCACACATCTGTCCATCGCAACTTTATTCTGTTCTCGCTTTCTGTCCGCTGTCTGTTAACCTGTGATTGATGGGCCTCGTTGCAGCATCCGGTGTGTAAATGTTGTTTCCTGTGTTAATTCAAGGGGACCGGCACAGAGCTGTGCAGACCCCTCTGAGGCACATTCATTATTTTGGCCTTTACAAAATAAATGTAATTGACTTTGCTAAATGTTTATGATGGTGAGAAATGAAAGCGTAAATCAGAATCGGTCACAACCACAAAAGCTATAATGTGTTGCATGTGTGCAGACCCGTGTGCTGGTGACACATGGACTGAGCTACCTGCCTCAGGCGGACCTCATCCTGGTCCTGGTGGAGGGAGAGGTCAGCGAGATGGGCTCCTACCAGCATCTCATGGCCACAGAGGGAGCCTTCGCTGAGTTCCAGCGGACGTACGCCGCTGTCGAGCACGCCGACCACGATGGTGAGCCCTTCTGCACGCCTCACCGACGTCTTCATTGCCGCCAATGAAGACGTTTTCTGCGGGGACGTAATCGTGGTTGTTGGGAGTGGATGCAGTTAGTGTTTATGGAGCAAACCTTTTGTCACTAAATGCTTTTCTTAACCACCTTTAGAAACTGTGCCAACGAGTGGAACCAAAGCCTCAGAGGGCTGCAGCGCCGCTGCTCCTGCTGGGTGAGTGACGGTCACGTCGAACCAATGAAGATCTAAATCCATCAGGCTTTGGATAGACACTCCATGCCTGTTAGCGGAGGACGGTCTCTGTGACAACAATATTACAGAATTGTATTCTTATCCTGATTGTCTCTAAGCTTTGGGTCAATGACTTGTTTCAGTTCAAAAATCTCCGTTCTGGTTGCAAAACATTCCTTCTTGAAAATGTTACCAGAGTGAGAAAGAGTTTAACACATTTTACACGAGGCAGGCTGCTCGGTCAGTTGGATGAATATGTATCTTTGACATAATGCGTCTCTTTCTATTGGTGTGTGCAACAGTCCAGAAGTAAGCCGTGTGTCCAAACCGGGACAGACGGGCGAGGAGGACAAGGTGCCGGGCAAGAAAGCCAAGCAGGCCGAGGGGGGCAAGCTGACGGAGGCGGACAAGGCCAGCACCGGACGGGTAGGTGGAAGCTACGGAACATGTGTGCCGATGGTCCCAACCACCGCATGACCCCAGCCGGTCTGCTCCGCCTCCACAGGTCAAGCTCTCGGTGTTCGGCTCGTATCTGAAAGCCATCGGAGTGCTTCTGTCCTGCGTCAGTCTGCTGATGTTTCTGGCACAGCACCTGGGCTCCCTGTCCTCCAACTACTGGCTCAGCCTGTGGACCGACGACCCCGTGGTCAATGGCACTCAGCCCAACAGGCGGATGAGGCTGGGGGTGTACGGCGCCCTTGGCTTGTTCCAAGGTGAGGAGATGCAGAGACCGTTAACAGATCAACACCCAACAGAGGGACATCAAAGATCTCAGCCATTCTAATAATTACTGGATCAGGGAGGAGCATCGCTAGACCGTATTTCACCCGAGAGCCGATGAGCTCTTCAGCCGATAGATTGAAAGGGGGAGGCAGGGGGGAAGAAGAATACCGGCTGGTTGAGGACTCTAAACTTGAGTGTTGATGTGATCCACTGCATGTGCTCTTTGTAGGCCTGGCGGTCTTCGGTTACTCCCTCTCCGGGTCTATCGGGGGCATCCTGGCGTCCCGCTGTCTCCACCAGTCCATGCTGTACGACGTCCTGCGCTCGCCCATGTCCTTCTTCGAGCGAACCCCCAGCGGCAACCTGGTCAACCGCTTTGCCAAGGAGATCGACACCATCGACTCATTGATCCCCAGCATAATCAAGATGTTCATGGGCTCCATGTTTAATGTGGTGGGCTCGTGCATCATCATCCTGATCGCCACGCCCCTGGTGGCGATCATCATCCCCTTCCTGGGTGTGCTCTACTTCTTTGTGCAGGTTTGTGGATTTTCAGATGGCATTTTCTCTTCCTCTGGTTCATTCCCTCAGCGGGCTGGCTGGTATTCTTTAAATGTCCCTACGCTGGTTACTTGACGTTGTCCGACGTCTCTGTCCAGAGGTTTTATGTGGCGTCGTCTCGCCAACTGAAGCGCCTGGAGTCCGTCAGCCGCTCACCCATCTACACCCACTTCAACGAGACCCTGCTGGGCACGTCGGTCATCCGGGCCTTCGGGGAACAGGAGCGCTTCATCTGTGAGAGTGACCAGCGCGTGGACCTCAACCAGAAGGCGTACTACCCCGGCATCGTAGCCAACAGGTCACCCAACAGCCTCTGTTCTTTGGCCCCCGGGTCCCCACACAGGTCCCCTGGTCCCCACACAGGCCCCCGGGTCCCCACACAGGCCCCCGGGTCCCCACACAGGCCCCCTGTCCTCACCGTGCCAGTGGCTGTGTGTGTGCAGGTGGCTGGCTGTTCGTCTGGAGTTTGTGGGAAACTGCATCGTGTCCTTTGCTGCCTTGTTCGCCGTCGTAGCCAGAGAGAGCCTGAGTCCAGGCATCATGGGGCTGTCGATCTCCTACGCCCTCCAGGTGAACACTCACGCATTTATATTTGTCCTCTTCGGTGGTCTGTTGGTTATCCGAGGCCGGTCCCATTTCTGCACATGTTAATGGCAGCGTAATGCATTCGCTGGAGAAAGGAGCCTGTTTTCAGGGTAAAACATGACACGGCTTCGTTTATTGACCTTACGTCGGCTCCTCAGCCCGTTGCCGATCTGCTGGGCCGCATTTAGTTTCCCAGGGCTGGATTCAGCATAACAGGCAGGACATGGCTCACGTAGATGAGCTTTAGGTACTTTATCCCCTATGATTATTTTCTCACATGAATGCAAATATCGATCTTCAATGCCGATGACTTTCCCGTCCCGGCGTCTGTGTGGATGTACAGACCTGAGACACCTGTCCTCTGTCCTGTTCCTCTCCCATGTGCAGCTGACGGCCTCCCTCACCTGGCTGGTGAGGATGTCTTCTGAGGTGGAGACCAATATAGTAGCTGTGGAGAGAGTGAAGGAGTACAGGGACACAGAGAAAGAGGTACAAAGAAAGGCGCCATGGTGCCGGATGGGAGCAGCACTTATTGTGTAAAAGAACTGCAAACCGCTCTGGAATCTCTTTGTACACAAGACATCGAAACAGGCCCACCAGTGTACTGCACGATGTAGATGTAGTGGACATGAACAAAAGACCCAGCCTGTTTGTATGAAACCGTTTCAATGCCCACATCATGAAGACATGATGCACGTTCAGGCCGTTTACTTCAGCTTCCCACATCTGCTCACGTTTGCTTTATAGAAATCTAAATAAATATTTGTGACATCCTTTTTGTATTTAGTCAGATTGTCAAATGTGTTGCACCGTGTTGGATCCACCAACGCGTGCTGCGTTTAAGGGCTCGTGGCAGACTGGGACATCCAGCCTCTGTTTATTCTAAATGACCAGAATAGCTCGTGCCCTTCTGATTACAACACATATATTCCATTTAGAGTCCAGTGAGTGGAGCTGGAGGCAGTGTAAACTTTATAATCCCAGTGTTTGAATTGAAGTTTCCCGCTTAAATTCGCTGCACATGACTAACAAACTCTGTTCAGTATTTGAAACCAGCTTGTAGTTGATCAGGTGGCTTCAAGAAGATCTTATAATGTGACTTTCAAAGATGTGCCACTTGATGTAAATGCAGCTGATTATACTGTAGATTAGTTCTTCATACTGGTGTCCTGTGATGAGCAGGCGGAGTGGAAACAGGAGCCCTCCCGCCTCCCCCCAGGGTGGCCCACCGACGGCTGCATAGACATCAGAGGCCTCGGCCTGCGCTACCGCCCCGATCTGGACCTCGCCATCCGCAACATCACCCTCGTCATAAACCGAGGAGAGAAGGTGTGTGTGCGTGCGCGTGCGTGCGTGTGTGTGTGTGTGTACAGGCTGTGGCGCCCAACATTCCCTGCTTCCTCTTCCCTTAAGGTGGGGATTGTGGGGCGCACTGGAGCGGGGAAATCCTCCCTAACGCTGGCGCTGTTCCGGATCATCGAGGCGTCAGAGGGCCACATCTTCATCGACGGGGTGGACATTGCTCTGCTGGGCCTCCATGAGCTCCGGTCCAGAATCACCATTATACCACAGGTCTGCAGAGATGAACCGCATCTGAAGATGATGCAATGGATGGAAGTAAAATAGAAAAAAGAATAATAATAATTGAAAGCTGACACCTAAACACCAAAGGCCATCGTGTCCAGTCCCATTGCAGCACGTAGCAGAACTCCCGATCGGGCTTTGGTGCCGACGTCCCTCTGACGACTTGGTGGGCGCCCTAGAACTGCTCTCAGCTCGCCCCTTGTTTCCCCGTCTCCTCAGGATCCGGTGCTGTTTTCGGGCTCCCTGAGGATGAACCTGGATCCTTTCGACTGCTACTCCGATGAGGAAGTGTGGAGGGCCCTGGAGTTATCCCACCTCCAGAGCTTTGTGTCCGGCCTGCCTAACAAACTCAGTCATGAGTGTAGTGAAGGAGGAGAGAACCTCAGGTACGTTCGCCTTCTACACACGCCATCAGGAACGTACTGTGCCTCAACCGCACTGGTCCACTTTCATTACGGATCATTATACGCAATGACAGTTGATTGCTCTGCCTCCATTAGAAAATGGGCTCCACACACCCTGAATGCATCACCAATATGGTAAAAAGCTCTATACAACTACGTAGTAAATATCTTGCGTGCATCGACCCATTTTTCTAGACTAGCGTCTAAAGCGACGTAGCCTCCTGCAGCACCAGGCTGTGATTGGTCTCTAACTCCGTCCTTTAGAGTCTCACGTCTCCGTTCTCACAGCACAATACGGCCGTTATTAAAAGGAAGAACGTTTACGAGAGAACGGATCAGATTGAAGAGCTTTTAAATATGAGCCGTCATTGGCGGACTATGAGGACGCCGGATGGCCTCTGATTCATGGAGGCAGATCTCCACAAACGAGGGGAACAAAGTCGTGGAGGAAAATACGGGACAAATGTGTCCTTGATGCAAAGCAGCAGTGTGGATGCACGGGGCAATAAAGTCTATGATACATAAATAAAGCAACCAGCGACTTCCACACACAAAGACGTGACTCTCCAGGTCGTCTTCAACAAAACACGTGACTCCACCTGTTGTTCTGGAGGTGAATCGCTCTGCAACACACGCAGGACTTTACAACCAGGAAGTGAAACCAGCGCGTCGACACGTAAAGACGCAGAAACACGCGGCGGCCCTGACCGGCGCACACCGGCCCCCCGCAGGGAGCCCCCTCTGTTTCAGCCTCTGTGTCTTCCCTCCAGTGTCGGCCAGCGGCAGCTGCTGTGCTTGGCCAGAGCTCTGCTGAGGAAGACCAAGATCCTGGTCCTAGACGAGGCCACCGCCGCCGTGGACATGGAGACGGACAACTTGATCCAGTCCACCATCCGTTCTCAGTTTGAGGACTGCACCGTCCTGACGATAGCTCACCGTCTGAACACGGTCATGGACTACACCAGGTGAGCTACAGGGCGGCGGTGGGTGCCCATGTTCGATGATGACACACGGGGGAATGAGGCTTTGTTCTAACAAATGCGTGTTGTGGCTCTCATAGGATTCTGGTGTTGGACAAGGGAGAGATGGCAGAGTTTGACGCCCCCCACAATCTCCTCGCACAAAGAGGAGCCTTTTACAAGATGGCCAAGGACGCCGGGCTGGTCTGAAGCAGGAGGTGCTTCTTCATGTCCAGCTCCTCCTCTGACCCCCCTCGGGGCTCCACGTCGTGGACTTGCTGAGTTACGGAGGGAGGGGCAGATAGAGAATGGGGAGTGTTACTTTTTAAGCGGGGTCGTTGACGAGATCCACACTTCAGCTTTACGACACAATTGTGTGTACGCGTGTGGAATAGAGCATTATATCTGTGCTGAGAGTAGGAGGCTCCCCCGCCGTGTGTCTGCTGGTTGTAGTAACCGACATGCAGGGACAGAACGCGTGGTGCCTCTCGCATGCAGATTTGAAACATTAGGGCTAATAAAGAAGCAGGTACGTAATCTGCGTTTCAACGGAATGTTCCTTACTCCGTCTAAATTCCATGCCTCATCCAGAATGTGCTGTATGCTGATCTTAGAAAGCAGTTTTTAGTTTCCTGTTCTGCATAGGAACAGGAAATGACCGTCTGTGGTCTACGCTGCGTCGGGTGGCGATCAGCGCGGACATCTTCTCCTTCTCAAGCGCTGATAAGATGTCTGCAGTGAAGGTGTGAATATGTGCTTAGTGGTCCGTCTCCACCTTGTGGAGACACACCACCTTGGTGTGTCGGCTGCGCCTGTGAGCTCCTCCTGAGGAGGGGCGCTTGAGGAGCAGAGCAGGCCGGCTGACGACGCCATGAAGCCGACACGTAAATCTACAAACGCACAAACTGATGGATGATTGCAACTTGACTGTTTTGGTCCAGCACTGACATTTATTTATTATGTTTGGTCTTTCAGCAAAAGGGTTCCATGTGTATTTTCACGCTAACTGTTGAGTTAAGATGTTCTACTGCTTTATAGTACATACTTATTTGTTTTTGTTAGGGTTACTCCAATGAGGTCACAATGCGCTGAATGTAAACCAAATGGATGCAGTTCTCTTGTTTCTTCATGGGTTTTATGTACCCATAAAGTATATTTAATTTGTTTACAGTTGACATGACACACCTCAAACAAATGCATGCATGTCAATATATAAAAAATAAATAAAATACTTTTTTTCAAGTTTCCCTTCAGCTTCCACAGCTCTTTTTCAGTTGATTGGACACTTTTTTTGCTGGCTGGCAGTGTGTGTGTGTGTCTGTGTTCTAATAGATTTTATATAAATATATTTATATTGTAACATATTTATCCTTTAATATAATTATATGATATTTATATTGGATATTTATAATGGTTACAATATGGTAGTCCTATCATATTCTGAATATTGTGTTATATATATATATATATATATATATATATATATATATATATATATATATAATTCATTAATACTGTTTGTTTTCTTTCTTATTCTTATTGTTGGAATAAGATGTCTTTATTATGTTAAACTGTTGGAATAAATGTTAAACATTTAACTGCAAATAATAATGCGTGTTTGATGCCTTTTTGCTGGGATGTTTACTGGAACTAAAGGAAAATCCACCAGCCGCCACTGCTGACAAGACGGTTTGAGAGGATCAGCCTCGCCTGACATATGTCATCTCGTGCATCTGAGCTGGATAATGGGACATTTGATCGACTTAGTTGAACCAAGTCAGAGGAACAGGGCCCAGGTCATCGCTGCGTGTCCAGTTACTCGAGTACTCACACGTGTTGTGGGACATTTACGGCTACATTCTTCTGGAAAGCAAATGTGTTTGGATGATGCGGTTAAATTGTGCTTTTAGTCATCTTGTACAAATGGAATGACATTGGCTGTAAATATAAAACACTGAGAATAAATATACATATCTCATTATAAAGTGAATATTTGGTGTTGCGATAACAAACATCAATACAGCTATTTAGTTAAATTAGTTGTTAAAATTAAAATGACTTTCTATTGGAACAATACCATAATGGAAATGAAGTAAAAGATGTACCTAGAGCTCCATTAAACAGAAAGCATGCTCCCTTTGGGTGTGGCTGCACGTTTTAAATGCATGTGAATGGATGAACGTGCTTAAGTCTTATTAGATGATGCGTTCAGGCTCTCATTGTGCCTCAGTAACTATAATGCCAAGTGTAATGCAAGTCCCTCTTTGATGCTTACAACCTAAAGACTGAACAAAAGCCTTGTCCTGTGTCCTCCTGTCTCCTCCATACGGTCCACGCGTGTCTGCTGGTGGTTCGCGTGGATGATGCGCGCGGACTGGACTCTGTTTCCCGGCAGTCTTTGCGGTCCGGTGTGAGCAAGATGGCGGCGGCTGGCGGACTGCGGCTACGATGTCTGCTCTAGATCTGCAACAACGCATTGGTACTGCGTTCTAGCGGCGGACCGCCTGCGATGCCAGCAGGCGACTTGGACCACAGCTGCAGACTAGCGGACTGCGGGTGAGTCGCCCCCCTTTAGCCAACGCCACTGTTAGCCACGGTGGAGCGAACAGGTAAGCTAGCCGGCTAACGTCCCCTGGACGCCCAACGTTACGGCCGCTCGTATGCTAACAAGCTAGCCGGCTAACGTCCCCTGGACGCCCAACGTTACGGCTGCTCGTATGCTAACAAGCTAGCCGCGGCGCGGTGATCCACCACCCCGAAGCCTCAACGTGTAGCTTTAGCTAGCAAAGAGGTTAAGCTAACATCGGCCACTGAGTCCACGCCGGCTAAAGGTGGGTACCGACACACGGCCACACAATTAGACCGCGCACAGGTAGACAACAACACAAAGGCACACAGACTAAGGTGAGTGGGAGGAGCTTTGTGTGTGTGTGTGTGTGTGTGTGTGTGTGTGTGTGTGTGTGTGTGTGTGTGTGTGTCCACCTAGGTGCTGAGGTGTGTGTGTGTGTGTGTGTGTGTGTGTGTGTGTGTGTGTGTGTGTCCACCTAGGTGCTGAGGTGTGTGTGTGTGTGTGTGTGTGTGTGTGTGTGTGTGATCTGACCCTCTGATGAAATGCAGCGTGTCGGAGGATCGATCCCTGCCATTGAAGCGCACATGATGGGCTGGCTGCTCTCTCAGCGGGTCACGATGCAGATATTGTTGGGTTCAGATAAGTAAGACGTGTAGGTAGTAGCACTACCGCAGTAACTAATCATCACAGCAGCTGCGCCTTCAGGTCCGTCACTGGAGTTGTTGCTGACCGGCAGGCGAGATGCAACCAAGGAGGGAGACGTTTAATTTACGTCACTGAACAGAGCCTGGACGCTTCATAATGTAACTGAACCAGGGTTCTCCTCCTCACTTTGGACCCTGATTGTACAATGTAAAAGCATAAACACAGATCACAGGTTTTACTCAATATTGGCAGATAATTGTCAAACTTGACCTGTGTTATTAATCAGCGGTTGAAATCCGAACAGATCTGTGAGCTGGGATCCGTATGGATTGTGAGTCAACGCTGGTTTGTTAAACCATTTATTGTAATTAAACCGCTACGTCCCAGCTAAATTATCCTCAGAGATCGAGGACCACCATTTGTCTTTTGTGCTCAGCATCTCCAATAGTGGTTCATGTTTCCTGTCCTTTCTACTAGGTTTATTCCTGGATTCTATTTTCGAGTATGGTGACCATCCTCCAGGACCCACTGACTGACTTGTGCTTCCCTAGTTTTCCTGGCCCATGGACTTGACTCCAGCCTCAGGCTTCAAACGGAGGCCTGCTGCCTCCTCTTCTCCAAGTGGTGTTGGAGAGACTACCAGGAGCCGTCCTCCCTGCTCGCCTTCTTTCTCCCCGTCATCGCCATCGTCTGATCCGTCCTCGCCCGTGTCCACATCCTCCTCTCGCTGCGGCAACTCGTCACTTCATCAGAACCATGTAAAAGGTCGGAGCCGGGGGTCGGAGGTGGCCAGGGTGTCCTCCACTTCTGCCTCTGCAGCAACGCAGTCTCTCTCCATACTTTCATCCAACACCACCTCCTCCGAACTCTTCCCCCACAGTTCAGTTCAGCTACAGCTTGATTGTGAAGAAGCAGGCCTGAAAAGGGAGATGTATGATCCTTTCCACCCAACTGAGGGAGTGAAGGAGGAGGACGGAGATGGCGAGAAATACGACCCCTTTGACCCCACAGGTTCCCCAGCATCAGAAGACGATGATGACAATAGAAGGGGCAAAGTGAGGGGGGTGAAGAGAAATGCTGCAAGTGATGAGGAAAAAGACGAAGAACCTCCAGATTCCACTCACGCCGCAAGTGACCAGAACAGCCCCCGCCGGTCTACCCAGCGCCCCCTGAGACGGAGAGTGGAATGTAGCTCTGCCAAAGGCGGGAAGCAGAGGTTTGCTGACTCCGATCACTCTGAGATCGAGGAGGGGGAGATAGTCGGGCTAGTCGACAGAGATGGAGGCAACCGGAGATCAGCTGGAGAGATCCCCACCGTGCATTCTCCCAGCGTTTCCTTCTTTGGGTCAAAGCCAGAACGCATCCTCCGGGTGCTGGACGGGGACGGCTTTGTGTCCGTCCGCACAGAGAGCAACTGGGAGGTGGACATGGAGCCTGAGGATGAGCCCGTGGTAGGAGTGGAGGATCTGAGAAGGAAGTTGGTCAGCAGGCGGAAGGAAAGGTATCTCTCCTTTCCTGCTTCCTCTCCCCTCTCTCCTCAGCCACCGCCTCCCTCCCATCCTCCAGCTTCTGCGCCCTCCTCCCCGCTCACACCTCAGATAGAAAAGGTCACCAAGAACCGCAAGTCCTCCAAGAGTTCCAAGGACGCCAACCGACAGAAAAGCAAGGATAGGAAGGCTGGGGAGAAGGAAGAAAGAAGAAAGAAGAGTAGGAAAGACAAAGAGGGAGATAGGGAGAGGAGCAAAGAACAGGAGCGAGGGCACAAGAGCAGAAAGGAAGCTAAAGGAAGGAGGAGCAGCAGGAGCAGTAGCCGGAAGAGGAAGAAAAGACAGCACAGCAGTCCAGAGGGCCCACGGTCCTGCAACTCTTCAGGAAGAGGGGGCCAGACCAGACCGCCTTTCTCAAGCCCATCTGAAGAGAGACATAAAGAGAAGGAGCGGGAGAAAGACCGAAGCAGAGACGGGGGAAGAGAGAAAGACAGGGATAGAGACAGGGCGCCAAGTCGGACGAGTAGCCATAGAAGAGACGAAAGAGAGCGAGATTCCAGCTCCAGAAAGGATGACCTGGGGAAGAAGGGAAGACAACATTCAAGCAGCAGAGAGCGAGGCATTTCAAAGAGGTCCAAAAGAAGCAAGGACACGAGGGACGGCGACCGAGACCGGCAGCGTGACCGGGAACGGCGTCGGGACGGCCGTCCTGTTGTCCCGCCATCCATCCAAGACCTCAATGGCTCTGATCTATTTGCCATTAAGAGAACTATCACAGTCACCACGACCACCACCACCACCACCGTACCCGGCTCCCCGAGACTCGCCCCCCCCTCGCCGTGTCGACCTTCACAGGACTCTGAAAAGCCCCACAAGAGGAAGAAGAAGAGGAAATGGCACTCAGCCGGAGAGATGGACGACCGTGGAAGTTGTCACAGCCAATCGCAGTCAATCTCCCCACCAAGGTATCACAGCTACGAGTCGGACCGCTATTCGGACAAATTGGAGATAGACGTGTTGTCTTTGGATGGTGAGGCTTTAGACTCAGACTACCCATCTCTTGAGGATACACCCCCTGCTGCCCTGCCACCAGAACCACCGGTCCCCAGTCCTAAACCTAAAGCTGTCCCCAAGACTGGAAGACGTCACCCGAAAAAGAAATCTCACGCATTGAAGAAAATTGACCAGTCCTCGTCTTCCTCTAAAGGCCAATGTCTCTCCTCACTGACAGTCACCTCAGGCTCGGCTACTGCCTCCTCGGGCCTCCCTTCAGCAAAGCGAGCCAGAAAGATGGGAAAGGACAAAGACCGGGACAAAGGAAGCAGGAAGGATTTGGGCCACTCCGCCAAACACAAGAGAGAGAGCGGCGGCGGTCGGAAAGGCAAGCTTCAGTCGAAGGTGTCCGTGCTGGTGCGTGAGGGCGTGAGCAGCACCACAGGGACCTCCGTCGGACCTGGAAAGCTGGGCATGGACCTATTGGGGCCAGGAGGTGCCGTGGGGGGTACCGGGGGCTCTGTGGTGGGTGGCTCGATTGCAGTGGTGTTCTGCAGGGACAATGAGAGCAGGTCTCCGTTCCTCAAACCCTGCTCAGAGCCGCTGTCACTGGGCAACCGCACTAAAGACCTGGCCAGTATGGGGAAGCGAAGCAGCCTTGCTGCGCCCCCCTCCGCCCTAACCAGTCCTGCAGGACTGAAACCCCCAAAAACCAAACCAAGCTCCATTACATCCACCTCCTCCTCTGCCTCCTCCCCCTCTTCATCTCTGGCAACCAAGCGCCGCCGCCGCCTGGCCAAGAAGACGAGGGAAAAGGGAGGAGCTGTGGTGCGGGCGGTTGGAGCAGATGACCCAACGAAAGCCCAGTCTGAGGGCTGGGGGGGGGCGTCTTCAGAGGTTCAGTCTGCCACCGGAGATGGCAGCAAGTCAGTCAGTCCTCATACTAGTCAAGCCGGCCCTGCACCCTGTTGTTCCTCCTCTTCCTCCTCCTCCTCTACAAGTGTGCTCCCACCTTCCTCTTCGCCCCCCCATACACCTCCACCCTCCATTGTGCCTTTGCGTGACACCAGGGAGTCTTCTCCAGACTCTCAGACTGTGGACAGCAGCTGTAAGACTCCAGACCCTCCTTTCTTAGCTGAGGACTGTCCAACCCAGACCAGCCCCACACCGCTGCCACCCAGTCCGTCCAGCCTGTCCGCCCCCCAGGGAGCTGTCCTCAGCAGTGCCTTGTCCACAGCCACTGCTAAGCCGCCTCCTCCAGATGATGCGCCCAAATCCCTGCCCTCACCTCCATGCTCGTCCTCTTCGGCAGGCTGTGGTTTCACTTCCCTTTCTTTGCCTCCGTCTTCGTCCGACCCCTCCTCCTCCTCCTCTGTGTCCTCCTCGTCTGCTAGTAAGCCTCCTCCTCATCCTCCTCCCCCTCTAGCAGCGGCTGGCCTGCCCTGGAGTCTGCAGACCGGGGTGGACTGCACAACTGGAGGAGTCCTAGCGTGTGAGTAGCCTCCGTTGCTGTACGGAAATGTTCTGGAAGGTCTTCATCCTTAGTAAAGGTATCTTTCCATGGACTATCACCCCCATGTTTGTGTCCTTCCAAAGTCAGTAGGCTTCATGGAATGCATCATCCAATGAGATGTTGGGAGCAAAAATAATTCAACTTTCAGAATAAGTAGATAAAACAAAGTACCTCATCTTATGTGAATCAAGAGCTACTGATACCACTATTAAGTTTTGATCATCGCGTTCAGGGATGAATCACTGTGTCATTTTATGATATGTATATCAATTCATGTGTAGCCATATGCATGCACGTATCCTTTTCTAAAATAAAATAGCTGTTGCTTATTCTTCCATTCAGTGACGGCGCTGCTCTTCAAGATGGAGGAGGCCAACATCGCCAGCAGAGCGAAAGCACAAGAGTTCATTCAAGCAACGAGCCAGGTGAGAGCGGCCGGCTCATTCTGCTCAGCCTCCATTTGAAATGGTTTCTAAATGTTAATAGGAGCAGCTTTCAGGGTAATGTCTTTTATTATCCATTGTAGGAAAAAGGCAACGTTTCATAAACACTTGCTTAAATGCTGTGCGTTTATTGGTGCACTCAATAAGGGTGGATTCTGAAAAGGGACCACTTGTTTTGTGGTAAAGCTCAATTAATAGTTGCAGCGAGCCTAGTCAGTCGGAAACGTGAAGTAATTCACTTTTGGCCTGTAACACTTGGATCACACTGATGAGGCTTTCACCACTGGAACAGCAGGGAGGCTTGTAAACACTAACGATGGCAGCAAGGTGGTTCATGACATCCGTGGTCCTCTTCCTACCCCGTCTTTTAAATGCACCTCAGCCACACACCGTGCACACACGATGACTTTAATCTGGACATTTTATGACTGCGTCTTACGTGGCAATGATGCCACTACAGCCACCACGTCTGTATTCAGAGAGGCCAAAACAATGAACACCCGGCCAACGCCCAGCACCAAAGTGATCCCACAACGATGTCAAAATGAATATCAGAAAAATCCCCCTTTTCTATGGGAGCGCTGACTCCCCCTCTTTTCTCAACCTGGCCACAATTTTGCTTGTCAGCGTTCGAAAGTCTGGGCTGGAATCGAATAGTCCAAAAAAGTACCTCCTAACGCTTTCGTTAACCTCTGGAAAACGCCACGGCATCAGTCTTCTTACCAGTTACCAGCTTCAAAGTATGTTCCATTCAAAGCAAGTTATGCCAAGAGTTGTTGTTTTTTCTCGGTCCAATGAGACGTCACCACCCAAATATTGCTGCCGCAAGGCCTTGTGGGACAAAATTATCTCCTTTGGTAGAAGGTGGTGCCGAGGCCTCTCCTCGGCATTAGAGAATTGAAACGGTTCTTGTCGTGGCGCCGTGGGCTGACTGCCTTCACTTTGTCTCATGCAGATCCTCTCACAGGCCAATCAGAGCCAGTCTCAGCAGTTGGCTCCTCCTTCCTCTGCCTCCTCCTCACAGATCCCTCCCCCTCCCTCTCTCCCTGCGCCTCCTGCTCTGAGCCCAGCGCAGTTCATCCTCCACAGCTCCCTTCCATTGGTTGGCTGCACCAAGACCCCACCCTCTCTCCTGCACCACCCCACAGGTGGTGGCTGTGCCCAGACTCCACCCTCCATCATGCCCACGGAGCTGTCGGGAGTTACTGGGAGCTCCAGTGACACTGGATGGGACAATGAGAGTAAAGACCCTGACAAGGTGAGTTTAGGTTCAGCCCAATATTTGGTCTCAGCCACAATCATTTGAGTCGATAAGAAGCTGTAACTGAAACCATTTGAAAAAGAAAGTGTTTTACCGATTCATCAATGGGATGACAAGCTAAAGTAAACATGGGGGGAAGTAAACAAAGAACCCTTAAATGTACTCTGACCTCAAAGCGCTTCAACACTACATGACATCATTCACACGTGAGCTACCACACACACACACACACACACACACACCTGCCCGTCAGTCACTAACATCCACACACTGCAGTCGCAGCTACAGGAGCAATGCTGGGTCAAGTGTCTTGCCCAACATGCCTGGGATCAAACCGACAACCCTCTTTGCTCTCCACTCACCCACAGACACAGCCCCATACCCGCCCCCCTAACTGTGAAGGAATAAGTGAGCTCACTCTCGTCCTCACGTGGCGTGAACGCTGACATCTGTGTGTTGTATAGATTCCACCAGTCTACAGGTGCTTCTACGCGCAGCGTCTATTTAGAGCTGTTCTCATTCTTACAAACTGCCGTCTGTCCTGTGCCCTTTCAAAGCTTTTGGTCGTTGGTCCACGTGGCGTCGCTTTAGGGCAGTAACGTTTACTTCGGGGGAGACTTGAGAAAACATTGTCGTGATTAACAATTTTAAGATTGTTTTGCAGATTTTTCTGGGGAAAGTGTTTCATGTTCAAGGGCCGCTTCTCGCTATAAAAAAAGCTTTGATGAGAAAAGAAAATATCCTTTTTTTGCCATGAATTTAACATTTGTTTGACCTGAATTGCCCAGTACCTAAAGAAGCTGCACACCCAGGAGCGGGCGGTGGAGGAGGTGAAGCTCGCCATCAAACCGTACTATCAGCGCAAAGACATCAACAAGGACGATTACAAAGACATCCTCAGGAAGGCAGTGCACAAGGTCAGCCCGAGCGCACGTAGCTAAACCAGTTGGTCCAGGTGACGACGTGAGGAATGCCTTCTAACAAGAAGCCCAGCTGGCTGAGAGAAACGGTACAAACTGCATCATGCTCTCTGTCCATGTCTCAGATCTGCCACAGCCGCACTGGAGAAATCAACCCGGTGAAAGTCAGCAACCTGGTGAAGCTCTACGTGCAGCGCTACAAATACTTCCGGAAACACGGCCGCCGAATGGATGAGGAGGACCGCGAGGACCGGGAGCTGCATTCCTCCGCCTGACGGGATGTTTTATTAAATGTCCTCAAGCAGCCTTCTGCTCACGTTGTGGGAAATCCTCTGATTGTTTTTATCTTTAATGTTTTAGCCGACGTTGTCCATACTTTGACGTGTTCTCATCTCCATGATGTCACTGTAAATGTCTCCCATAGAAGATGGGATCACGTATACTCGGACAGGAAGAGGATGCTGCGTGATCATCTACGGTCCAGCTCACCAACCCGCCACGAACGCTGCGCTTTGTTGACGGCCCATAAGAAGCTCGGCCGTGAATTAGCTCCTTGAATCGTGCTACTTCATCTCCCCCGTCACAATGTGTGTGGAGGCCGAGCGACGGGTTAGATGTGACTCGTGTTGTACCACAGTGTAAGAACACTACATCGCTGTATGATGCTTCAAACACTTTGGTTCTGTTGTGTGTGTGCATGTGAGGTCGAAAGAGTTGTTAAATCTCGTTATAAAATGACATGCCCAACAAAATATAAATGTTGCCTGAAAACCATTTTTCAATATTCATTTAGTCTGTTGTCTGTATTTTCATTCTATATTATGGAGAAGTTCTTGAATGAAGCTTGATGTATAGAAAGCTGTGGCCTCATACTAAACATAGTTCCACATATGCTGATCACTGACTGCAGCAGCCGTCCTCCCTTCCACGACGTCCACGTGGGTCAAACACCTTCACGCCAGCGCTGCTCGCCTGAGATTACGTGGGCTTAAGTGTGTAAGGTAGCTGAAGCAAGACAGGTGTAACTGCCCGTACAGCATGTTTTCTACAGAAGGATCACAATGAACTTTACTTCTTAGGGGAGAGTGTTATAAATGTCCCACTTTACCCGTTGCATGAAGTTTACATCGTGCTGATCAGCACATCCTGGACCCCCTGCAGTTCTACAGAGCCAACAGGTCTGTGGACGACGCTGTCAACATGGCGCTCCACTACATCCTCCAGCATCTGGTGTCGTGGTGCAGCCAGAACAACCTGGAGCTCAACCCTCTGAAGACAGAGATGGTTGTGGACTTCAGGAGGAACAGAGCCCCACCCTCCCCCATCACCCTGTGTGACTCCCCCGTCACCACTGTGGACTCCTTCCGTTTCCTGGGCTCCATCATCACCCAGGACCTCAAGTGGGAGCTGAACATCAGCTCCATCACCAAGAAGGTTCAGCAGAGGTTGTTCTTCCTGAGGCAGCTGAAGAAACTCAACCTGCCAAAGACGATGATGGTCCACTTCTACACGGCCATCATCGAGTCCATCCTCTGCTCCTCCATCACCGTCTGGTACGCTGCAGCCACAGCCAAGGACAAGGGCAGGATGCAGCGTGTCCTCCCTTCACTCCACACGCACTCACAACACAGTTGTGTAGAGTAGGTTATCGCTTGTACACTTTATTTTTAACTTTAATTTGTAATTTAATTCCCTTCTTATGGTTTATTTTTAAATTGTCTTCTGTATTCCCCCTAGCCCATAACCTTTCTTTCCGTTTCCATTTTATTCCTTAGTTAAATTGTTCATTTGTACATTGAATATGCAATTTTCCTGCACTATGTTGTCTTTGCTGTCCATTGTTGTCCACTGTCTTAGTCTATTGTTATGCACCTACTACCATGTCAAATTCCTTGTATGTCTGACATGTGTTGGCAATAAATGTTTCTGGTTCCTGGTTCATCTCCAGTACGTCATACAGGTGCTGTGACTCCACGTTGTCTGCACCTTATTACATTAAACATACTTTCAGTATGTCGCCTCTTAAACGCTCTGGATCACAATCCATTTCCCTTTATGTACATTTGTATTACTGCAACATTCAAAGTTGACAGAATTATCAACCGAGTGGAGGCGGAATAGCGGAATAGGGGCCGGTGTCGCGCGCTGTCGCGGCGCCATTAAAGCAGGTCGCTTCGCTTTACGGCGCGCCGCCATTTTACTTCTCACAAACACAGGCAGCGCTCGCACACATTCGGGCACTTGTCGCCAGACGGCCTCGGCATCCGGACGCGTCTCGCTTTCGACTCCCGCTCGAGTAGGTGGTCCAGGGGAACCGCATCGCCGCACGCTCGTTCGCGTGGTTCATGGTCTGACATCTTGGAAGACTTTGGAGGAGATCAGGTGAGAACCGCGCTCGTGCTCGAGGCTCCTTGTTAGCATTGTTAGCCTGCTAGCTAGCGCGAGGGGCATTGTTGGGATTCCCGATGCTGCGCGGTCCAGGCGGTAGTCGGTGTTCCAACTATCGTCGTATACCGCTGAGGTTACGCGCACTGCGCGGGGTTTTATAACGCATGCGGTTGGGGCGCATTCCTACAGGCGATGGACACGTGCTACCAGGCTAACGAGGCTAACGGGAGCTTCCGGCTTCCGTTGCTTCGCATCACGGTGGATTCCGTATTCTTCTCTGTTTGTGTTTGTGCGGTAATGACCATATAGGACGTGCTTCTAACAGGTGAAGGATGACGCAGTTTCTACCCCCGAACCTGCTGGCCCTGTTCGCGCCGCGGGACCCCATCCCCTTCCTGCCCCAGCTGGAGAAGCTGCCCCACGAGAAGCACCACAACCAGCCGTACAGCGGCATCGCGCCCTTCATCCGGCACTTCGAAGTGAGTATATCTAACGTCCTTCATCCACTGAAACGCGAGCAGCGTCTCACTGCCTCCCCCTCCTCCCCCTCTGTGACCAGGACCCCAGAGACGCCCCCCCACCGACCAGGGCAGAGACGCGCGACGAGCGGCTGGAGCGGAAGGTGACTCATGAATTTATACGGTTCAATAATAAAACCTCACTGTGTGTGTGTGCGTGTGCGTGGCCAGTCCTCTGCTGTCATCATTCAGCACCTCATCGCTGAGACGAGATCCCACGCATCCGTGTTCCGCTCGCTCGCCAGAGTTCACTGCCTCTATTGGCACGTTCGGTCCTGACGTTTCATTTTCCAACCTGTGGAAAAGAATAGTAGACTTAAGCAAAGTAGAGACCCTGGTCTTGGTATCGGCATGTTCCAATAATGTAACAGGGGGTTACAACAGCCCCCCTGAGCTGTCCCGTTACTGGGCGGGGAAGTCCAGCCTCTCGCGCCCTACTGCTCCAATATAAGCTGCACTCGGCCAGCGGACGCCATCTAACTAGAACTCCCCGAGCTTCCCCGCTAACCAGGCAGAACTACGCGACCCAAGCGCTTTGATTCAACGCTCATAGAGGATCAACCTCTCTGTTAATCTTTGCAGAGGCGAGAGAAGATTGAGAGGAGACAAGCTGTGGTGGAGACGGAACTCAAGCTTTGTAAGCCCTCGGTGCTTCCCAGCTCTTTCTTCTGTTTGGTGTGTTTGCTTAAACTAACGGCGTGTCTGTTATCTCAGGGGACCCCCACAACGACCCCAATGCACAAGGGGACGCCTTCAAAACGCTGTTTGTTGCACGAGTGGTGAGTATGTTCGAGCCAATGAGGTGTGTGCAGATTCTTGTTCTGACGGTGTCTGATGGTGCTCTCTGCTCTAGAACTACGATACCACCGAGTCCAAGCTTCGCCGTGAGTTTGAGGTCTATGGCCCCATCAAGCGGGTACGTGTACTGGTTTCACTTGGTGGTCCTGACCTGTTTACAGCGTAGTACCCTGACACAAGGGTAGACCCACCCTCTGTTTGTTTTGATTGTCCGTGTTCTTCCTGTCCCACGTGTCAGATATTTTAAGACTAATGTCCCCACTGTCCTGCGATGGAATGGCCCATGTAGGAAGAGCATATCCAATTTGTATTAGCTGCTACAAACTAATGTCTCCGTCCCGCTTTGTTCCAGATTTATATCGTCTACAACAAGAGGACGGCGAAGCCCCGGGGCTACGCGTTCATCGAGTACGAGCATGAGCGGGACATGCACTGTGAGTATCAACGCACTATTGCTCATGAAGACATGGGGGGTTATTCTATTGAACCCTGTCCATTTCTTCTATGTGCGATACTGGGGGGCAGCAATCTCTTTAGGAAGGTGATTACAACCTAATGAACCACAGATCAGTGCTTTAAATGTTGAAACCAGTCTGGTGTGTGTCTGTGTGTGCGTGTCATCAGCTGACTGGTTGCATAGGGAAAGCACTCTATTCAGTAGGGCATGCTGGGAAAGGGGGAGGAGCAGGAAGTAGACGTGTTTGAGGTGTGAAGCTGAACATCTTTGCCTGTAAGTGGCACATTGTCTCTTATCAGTTAGGCTCTGTAGCTCTGGAAGAGCAGCTCTCCTGGTCGGACTGTGATGGTAAGCACAAGGTCACACTGGTCGCCGAGCACTGAAATGAGATTTCTCCTCTTGTAGGTCGTAGCTATGGAGCTTGTTTATCGGTTGTCTTCAACCGCGGTCATGTTGATTAGTTCCATGCACCACGCTAGCGCCTGCGAGTAACGCAGTGCTCTCCTTACACCGATGAGTGGTGCCATCTCACGCAATGACACATTCTGGCACGTCAGTGTGATCGGCTCTTCTGTAGTCACAGCGGTGGGTGGATGAGGGGGGATGTGGGGCTAAACGCTATATTAACTGTGTGTTGTTCTCATTGCCACTGCAGCCGCCAATCTGTGATGGCTATTGGCCAGAGCTGGCTGGCAGATGATGATGGTTATGATACATCTACACCCTACTACCACAGCTCAGTATATGGTTGGTATAATGGGTTTGTATGATGGGTAAGATTTCTTTCCACCCTCCATCTCCTACATAGGGAAGAGGAGCTACGTTCAATGGGTAAAGCGTGACTTTTTTTTTTTTTTTGCAAGCCTTAAAGAGCTTTTAGTGCAATTACCACGACTTGGATTTAGGGCTTTGACCATTGAACGCATCCCTGACCACTAGTGTAAAACATGTCGCCCAATGATTCTGCCCATTGTCAAAGCCACCTCAGGCTCCTCTCCAGTGCCTCGGGGGGCGCGTATGATTAACACTGCAGATTGACTCAATGTTTAGCGGCTTCAGAGCGTGTGAACAAAGGTCAGCAGGTATTTCAATGGCTGAGGAATCCTGCTGACTCCTTGTTAACCGTGGGATCACTTATTGGTGCCTTTGGCAGAGCGAACACCGGGCAGGCGGTAAGAATGATGTGGGGCAGTACACGATTACCAAATTACATTAGACGTCGTCTTGGGTTGTAATTTGGGACCTCGGTGGTCTCTTTCTCGTTAGGCTGCACTCGATATTCAGTAAAGTAACAAAGGTCGACTTGATGTCAATTTCACGCCATCTTTTTGTTCCAGAGCGCAACGGCAGTTAATATAAACGTGTTCCAATGGATGCGAGGTGGTCTGCAGTCTGAGCTGGCTTTAATAGAAATGGCAGATGAGGGGAATTCTTTAGGCGATTCATACATATTTGATTCACTACATAACTTCAGGTAGCGACAAGTCTAAAGTAGCACATTGATCATAACAGTAAGGTCACATATTCCCAAAGCTAGCGTCTCGTGTCAGTAGACATTGGACCTGCTATCTGAGGCCTGCCAGGGGGTCTGTTCATCGCTTGGGGGGGTTGTAAGAAGTCAACCTCTGTAAGGAGGGAAGCCCCCCTTTTTTTTTTTTTTTTTTTGTACTTTTTTTTTTTTCCCCCAGTTGGTCAGTTCTGGTAGGACTGGTGGGGGTTTGGTAAGGCCCCATCGTGGATGATATGTTGTCATCCTCAGCCAAGCAGGAGCGTGGGGGGGTTCTGGTAAGGCCCCCGATGAGAGGCGCTGCCGTGGTGTGCTGGGGGCTTTTGGTACGGCTCAGACGGGGCAGAGTAAGGCCCGTGTGTGAGGGTACGAGTGGGGGAGTTTGGTAAGGCCCCCAGGGTGCGCACGTGGGGGCTTGGTAAGGCCCTCAGACTGCTTCCACTGACGGGTTCTGGTAAGACCGTCTTCTAGTCCGCGATCGTCGGTGTAGCGCCAGGACCAGCCGCCTGCCTCCCACCGCCTCCTCTATTATGCATGAGCACGCTGCGGCGTGGGACACGGCTGGAAACGTAGCAGCCGCTGCAGACGTGCTCCTTACTGGTGGAGCTCCAGTAGATGAGCGTCTGAACCACGCAGACAAACTAGCTCCTAACTGAGTCCTAACGGTTTGAAGGCTGCGTGAGTCTCCTCGCAACAACCTGGGGTGGCTACAATATACTTCGTACCTCAGACAAACGGAGGCAGGGTTTTTGAGATGATGCAGCTAAAAGTGTAACATATGAATGACCCATCGGGTGGAAGGAAGTCTGCTCCCATTATCCTTCGGCTTTTGCCCAGAGAGCAGCCATCTCGGCCTCGCCTGCTCCTGGTCAGTATAACGATGCACTGTTTGTTTCCTTGGCCACATTGATGCAGTCGTGCTCCTTTCTCACCTCTTTCTTCCCTCTCGTCTTCTCCAGCCGCCTACAAGCACGCCGACGGGAAGAAGATTGACGGCAGGAGAGTGCTGGTTGACGTGGAACGCGGACGCACCGTGAAAGGATGGCACCCTCGCAGACTGGGTCAGCTGCCCCTCGTTACGTTCCAACAGGCTCATTGCTGTCGGCTCGCAGGCCCAACACCTCGCCGACCGCTAGACACGCAGTTTGTCAGCTGACGGCGCTTTACTGCCTCATCGGGCTCTCACACATAGACGAGCCTCGTACCAGCCACACGTCCTTTTCCCCAAACGTGGTGCCTGCAGGAGAAACACAGCCACCGTTAGCGTTAGCACACTGACGTAGCACACCGGCCCCAAGCTGTAGAAGCAGATCTTGTTGCCGTGTTGTCTTGTATCTCATGCTTGTTTTGCTCCACCAGGTGGCGGCCTGGGGGGCACGAGAAGAGGTGGAGCGGATGTCAACATTAAGCACTCTGGCCGGGACGATGCCTCGCGTTATGACGAGCGTCCCATCGTGGGGTGAGTCCTGGGGACAGAGCCACCTGGAGCGACCCGTGTGGCGTCCTGCAGTGTGTAACAGAACTTTGTCCCGACTGTCCAGTGATCGGGAGCCGCGGGAGCCCCGGGAACCGCGGGAGCGCAGGGAGCGCAGCCGTGAACGCGACCGGGACAAGGACAAGGACAAAGACAAGGAAAGGGAGCGCCGACGGACCCGATCACCCCGATCCCGCGAGCGCCGTCGCCGTACTCGATCCCGGGAGCGAGAGAGGGAGAGAGAGAGGCCGATAGGAGGAGGAGGGGGGGGGGGGGGGGAGGAGGAGGAGAGGAGGTCGGTGCTAGTGGCGGCCGGCGTCGAGAGCGGGAGAAGGAGCGCGGGGGGGCTGCAGGAGGAGACAGCAGGAGTAGGGAGAGGAGTCGAGAGCGAAAGAGGAGGAGCAGGAGCAGGGACCGCAAGAGGGAGCGGGAGAGAGGAGGCAAGGCGCCGGAGGGGGAGGAGGTCGGCCATGGGGCGGACGCCGCCCCTGAAGGCGGTGAGCGCGTCCTGGAGGACAACGAAGGAGAAGTGGGCGAAGGCACGGAGGAGCGCAGGGACAGGGACCGAGACAGGGAGCGCAGGCGGAGCCACAGGGACAGGGAGAGGCGCAGGGGGGACCGGGACAGGGACAGGGAGCATAAGAGGGAGCGGGGGGACAGGGACAGGGGGGAGCGCAGGGAGGAGCGCCACGCCTCCCAACGAGACGACGCGGGGCCTCAAGATGAAATGGCCAACGAGGAGGAGGGAGCGGCGCCTCCGCACATGGAGGAGTACAGTCAGGACGGCATGATGGACCAGCAGTCGGTGCCGTCGGCCGACGGCTACGTCTCCAGTGAAAATGGCTACAAGATGGAGGCCCCGGGAGACGAGTACTGAGGCGTCCCCCATCGATACTAGAACGCAGGACGCCCGCATGGTGGTCATCACAAGCCTCCATCCTGCCGCACGCTCAACTCATTCGGTCTGCTTCGTCCTCACGTAGATGTTCCCCCTTTTCTTTTCCTCGCTTTGGTCCCAACTGTAGAAACGCTCGCGCTGTTCCTTCTTAGAATACAACCGGTTTCTACTCATTGGACAAATATCCCCCGTGTGTGTGCAAGATGGAGGTGAAGTGTTGTGAGACAATTGAGGGCTGTTCTGTTTATTCATTCTGGAATGATTTTTTTTTAATTGTCTGCTGTTTGTATGTTAGATTTGCAAGTTCATTTTAATAAAGATGTGGCTTGAAGCCAGAACCCCCGCTGCGTATGTTCCTATTTGTGTGAGTCGTCACACGGGTGGATGTGCACCGCCGGCTGGGTGGAGTAACGTGTGCAGCTTCCCGCTGATTCCGGCTTTTCATCCGCCCTCATGAATAACGGTGATGAATCTGTACATTGAGGACTCGTGGGGGTGGAGGTGTGACGTAGCGCGTTGCGTAGCGCATCAGCCGCTGCGTCGCGCGTCGTGGGGATGGAGCCCGCATCGCAGCTGCTGTAACCGCTGAACAGGCCTCCACCCTGGACGCGGAGGATCGCGCCATGATGTCCTACTACCACCCAGCCAAGGACGCGGACATGGCGGCGCTGGCGGAGCCGCTGTGCCTGGAGAGAGGTAAGGACGCGGCGCGGATCCACCGGGGCGGCGGTGGAAGCGCCTCGCGAGGCGTCTCCTCCATCGCCGCCGCCTGACGGGAGGCGGCGCGGGGGGATTGAGGGACTCGATGCGTCGGCGGACGGCCAATGGAGCCGCTGCTGCTCGAGACGCTCCGCAGACGGCCGTCAGCACGCGAAGGCCTCGCGCGTTCTACGCATGCGCAGCGCTCTGCACAAAGAGCTGAAATAAAACCAAATCACCCTTCATGGGTTGAGGTTTATTCCTCATCGCCCACAGTGACCCGTCGCTAATCCCGCGCGCGCGCGCGCGCGCGTGTGTGTGTGTGTGTTAGATGTGTGCAGGGTGATCGAGCTGCTGGACCGGCTGCAGCGGAGCGGAGAGCTTCCTCCCCCCAAACTTCAGGCCCTGCAGAGAGTTCTGCAGAGCAAGTTCTGTGCTGCCATCAGAGAGGTGCGGATGTGCGCGAGGAGTCAGAACTACTGGCGTTTGTACAGAACCGTGTGTCCTGCATGCACTCCCCTCCGTTACTCCCCCACACCACTGTCAGCATCAGTGGGTCGGTGAGTCGGTCCCAGAGGACGCTGGGAGACATTTGGGTTTGTTGACGGGCAGCTGATGTATGTTTCTTAAACAATTCAATTCATTTTATTTAGTAAAGCCCATAATCGCAAATTACAAATTTGCCTCAGAGGGCTTTACAGTCTGTACACATACGACATCCTCTGTCCCGAAACCCTCCATCGGCACAGGAAATGACAAAAACCTTCCAAGAGGAAAAAAAGGGAAGAAACCTTAGTGAGAACGTCAGAGGAGGATCCGTCTCCTGATGGACGACTACAATGACGTCATGTGTACAGAATGAACAATGTATAATACATGAGACTATATGACAGGAATGATTCAAGTAACTGAGTAGTAAACCAGACGCACAGCAGGACCACTGCAGGAACCACCACCACCACATAGAACCACCGTCACATAGAACCACCGTCACATAGAACCACCATCAGATAGAACCACCATCAGATAGAACCACCACCACATAGAATCACCATCACATAGAACCACCGTCACATAGAACCACCGTCACATAGAACCACCGTCAGATAGAACCACCATCAGATAGAACCACCATCAGATAGAACCACCTTCAGATAGAACCACCGTCACATAGAACCACCGTCACATAGAACCACCATCACATAGAACCACCGTCACATAGAACCACCGTCAGATAGAACCACCGTCACATAGAACCACCGTCAGATAGAACCACCGTCACATAGAACCACCGTCACATAGAACCACCGTCACATAGAACCACCGTCACATAGAACCACCGTCAGATAGAACCACCGTCACATAGAACCACCGTCACATAGAACCACCGTCACATAGAACCACCGTCACATAGAACCACCGTCAGCCACCACGGTCCAGAAGGAACCACGATCTACGGAGACCTGCTAGGAGAGAAAGCACAAAAAGAATTCGTCATGTGCATTAATAAAACGTGAATTATGGTAGAACGAGAGCGTGAGAGAGGAGCTCGATGTGTCCTAAGAATTCCCCCGGCATTCTAAGCCTATAGCAGCTTAACTAAGGGCTGGTCCGGGCTAACCTGAGCCAGCCCTAACTATAGGCAGAATCAAAGAGGAACGTTTTAAGTTTTACTTTAAAAGAGCTGACCGAATCTGCCCCCCGGACTGAAAGTGGAACCTGGTTCCACAAAAGAGGAGCTTGATAACTGAAGGCTCTGGCCCCAGCCTACTTTTTAAAACCATTTCCATAATTCTACCAAATGAATCCGGTAGTCTGTATTTCAATACGGGGTTCCTGCTCAGAGCAAGCCGCCATGTTGCTACAGTAGCCCAGAAGGGACAACCCTGGAAGGCTCCAGAAAGGCCTGTCTGTCTCCTACTTGGAGACAACGGGACACAGGGAGTCATTCAGCTCGGTTTACAGCTCCATGCAGCCACATCCTGCTCACTGCACGCTTTAAATAGAGGAGCTACACACTCATTTCAGAATTCTATTCATGCAAACATCAATTGTAGAAATTTTGGTGTAAATGAATAATAAACCAAGCGTCTTTTTTGTGTAATATTTTGTTCTCGTTCTCTGCCCTCAGGTTTATGAGCAGCTGTATGACACTCTGGACATCGTCGGAGGACCGGAGGTGCGAGCGCAGGCAACTGCCAAGGTGTTGCACGCAAACTAACGACTAACCACGACTTCACTATTGCACAAAATCGATTGTATGAGAGACGTTCGGTCCTGTTTCCAATGAACACGTGTAGAGAGGTCATTCATAGACCTGCTATTTTCATCCAGTAGCACAAACGGCAAAGGTGCTCGGTCGGTTGAATCGGGGGGTGAGATGAGGATTAAATTCATTTAAACGCTCTGGGGATGCTAATTTCCACTAGAGTTCTTAATTAATAGAGTTTGAAATGTTTTGTCATAAAGTAACACTCATGTACCCATTTGTACATTGAAACATTTACGTGACCATTCGAGAAGGTCAAACCTATTTCAATGTTCATGTGACTGTCGGCCCCTGAACAGGCCACGGTGGCGGCCTTTGCAGCCAGCGAGGGCCACGCACACCCGAGGGTGGTGGAGCTGCCAAAGACAGAAGAGGGTCTGGGCTTCAACATCATGGGGGGCAAAGAGCAAAACTCCCCCATCTACATCTCCAGAGTGATCCCGGGGGGGGTGGCCGACCGCCAGGGAGGCCTGAAGAGAGGAGACCAGCTGCTGTCCGTCAACGGAGTGGTAAGAAGTTTATTTTAATGACAGCTTTTAAAAATGAAATCAAATGGAAAATTCCCTAAAATGATGTTGATGATTTTTGAAGAAATCTACTGCAGATGTTCACTTTTCCCCAAACTCTGTTGATTCCAAGTTTTATTATTGATTGTAAATTGCTTCTTACCATTCTTTCCCATCCATCTTTAAACAAGCAATGGTCCAACCCTTTTTAAAGAAACCTACGCTCCATCGTTCTGTTGCTTCCAATTCTATCAAAAGTTTTAGAAAAACTGGTTTCCGCACAACTCTTAACTTTCATTAATCATAATGACGCTTTAGAGCAACTTCATAGCACCGAAACTGCCCCAAAGGTACCTAATGACCTTCTATTAGCAGACGGGGGCACTGTTTTAGACAAGTGCAGCTTTTGATGCTGTATATCAGGGGTACCCAGTATATGATATATATATATATATAAATATATATATATATATATATATCGTGTTCGATCGCCATGGCAGTAGATCGCCTGCCATTGGAAAACAAATGCCGTTGGGTCACCACGCATACAGAAATGTACAGATTTAATGTCATTGAGTCGGACTCCAATCAGTGCAGGTAATGACCAGGAATGTGTGGAATGGTGACGGTTCCCTTCTGACGGATAAGAGGCTCGTTGTTTTATTATATCAATTTGTTTTGCACTTATGGTTTTGGAATCAGGAACATTTATTGCCAAAGTATGTTGGACGTGCATAACATTGGACAATAACACAATGAAACAATGGACAACAGGACAAATAACACAGTGCAGGAAAAATGACATGTTCAATTTACAAATGTACAATTTAGATCTACAGTATAAAATAGAAGACATGGATTCTTTTGCCTCCTGTATTATTTGTATCAACGTTATGTATAGTTGTGCTTTGCGTCTCTGTAGAGCACTTGGTACACACGGTTTTTAAAGGCGCTAAATGGACTGTCCATGTAACAGTTCATGTCCCCGTTCACCCATTCACACCCTGATGACAGGAGCCACCTGCCCGCCAGTAACGAACATCACACACAGCAGTCACAGTGCAGCTGAGCCGTGTTGGGCTGAAGTCACACATCGTCTTTACCCTTTTAAAGCGGTATCACTGGTCTGTGCGGCTGGCAGCTTCACACATGGAACAACTGACAATCAAAATGAGATTTACTTATAAACCTCCCTGTGATGGGTATTGAATTGATTGTTAACATGTATTAAAGATCCCTGCCAAGGGGTCAAAGGTGGCACGTCAAGTTCAGTTCACCCAAATGAACTTAAGTAAGGAAAAAGGTACATAAGAGAGTGTAAAGCACGTTGGAATGGTGCCCAGCCGACCTTTGGCCCCACAGCACGTGGTCTGAGACTCTCGTGTGTGCCTGCAGAGCGTGGAGGGGGAGCACCACGAGAAGGCCGTGGAGCTGCTGAAAGCCGCCCAGGGTTCGGTCAAGCTGGTGGTCCGCTACACCCCTAAAGTCCTGGAGGAAATGGAGGCTCGCTTTGAAAAGATGAGGAGCGCCCGAAGACGACAGCAGCACACCAGCTACTCGTGAGTCACCAGCGTCGCAAATCAAAGGACACATTCTCCAAACTCCATCTGGGAATGAAGTGGGGGGGTCGGCATACGTAGCGTAGCTTGGCGGGATCATCCAGAGGGTGGATCACCTTGGGGCGATCATTGCATTTTGACTTTAGGAACCAGGGTCTAAAATAAGTTACAGGGAAATTTCAGCCTCCAAAAATGTCCTTGTTGTGTTTAGTAGGACAAACGTGGGGTGTGCAGGGTGGGCGTCGACACAAACATTGTTTCAGACTAAAGCATTCAATAAGGACAACCTACCTTCTTTGTTCCACTTTTCACCATCTGAAAAGAAAATGTGTGTTTTTGAGGCCCCGGTGGTTTACTGGCATGCAGCCTAATTCTCTGTCTATCTTCTTGCAGATCTCTGGAGTCCAGGGGCTAGCTGATCCACGGCCTCCATCAACCTTATCCTCAAACCCTCCTGACTCCCATGTTCTAGCTGTAGGCAAGACCGTACATGAGAAGTGAAAAAAGAGAGTAGCCTGCTTCATGTTCAGGATGTTCCTCCCTCCCCTCTTGCCCCATTTCTTCGAGTAGTACAGAGTAAGCTTGTTAGACAACATCTGTAATACCTCGTCTTCAGTGTAAAACCATCCTCCGCATGTTATTATTAGTTATTATTGTTAGTGTGGGCTCAACTAGTCTGCTCTCCTCAGCAGCGTCCCGTGTGCAGGTCCACCTCCGTAGCACAGGAAGCGTGTTGAAACGGACAGTTGTCCATCACATGTCCATTAGCAGTATGAAGAACTACCCTGGACTCTGCTAGTGTCATCTCAGTTATGAGGATTAAAAAATATCATTCATTCGTGTATTCATTGACTTGCATAATTATTTATGAAATAAAGTCTGTTAAATGAAGTCAACTTTCTGCATCTGCATCTGCGTTATGTTTCAACAAGTCAAGTTCCTTGTTTGTGCAAACAAACCGTCTGCCGTTCGGATCCCAGTGATGTATAGTCTTCCAGTGGACACAGCTGGAGTTGGCTGTGAAGTAGACATGACATTATGAAATGTCCATATGTGATAACTGGTTTTATTCATTTTTTGAATGTGCTGACCGACAGCGGCAAGAGACGAGAAGTCCAAAAGAGTCAACTGGCTCGAAACAACCAAGAAACAGCTCGATGTTTTTTGTGGAATACAACAGTTGTTTTCCGTATTTGGTTGTTAAACTTACTGTATTTTGGCACCTTTCTCTTCCTGCATCTTCTAAGCTACAGAAACGCTCGAGCCATCAGCATATTCAGCGTTTTAAGGACAAACCGGCTACGACGTTTCATCCTTCTAAACTTTAAAATGGTTGCCAAAGATCTTTTGGATAGGATAACTATGGACGACATCTCTTCTGAGCTGTAATGGGTGCGTATTGTACACAATGATCATGAGCTATAAAATGCTGTGGGATGCAGGAGAACATCCTGGGAACCAACACGTCCTGAAGGACTCAACTCTTGGAGAGAAGATGTGTGCGGACGGTAAAGCCATGAACATCAAGCTTCCTTGTGTCTGGTTGTATAACGTTATATTTTAAAAACATGCAACACATCATGACACAATCAGGTATTGGTGCAACAACAGCTGTACAGGTCAAAGGTCGTCGTCAAATATGCGTTGTGTGGACTCGTGAAATGTCATCAGTCGCAGCCGAGTACTGGTCCAATTGTGAAGTGTGCATCTCGCTGAGAACGCTCATAATACCATCTGACTGAGCAGACATCCCAGAATGCATTTCACCTCAGCACAGGAAACAACGGCAGATGAATATAAATATAAAAGTACTTATCAGCTTCAAGTTACAGTTAAAGTAGTTAGTTTAAGTCAGGGAAAGTAATTTTAGGACTTAGAACCATTTGGGATGATGTAGTTAAAGGGACGTCAGACCTCCACGCGTTCATGTAACTCATATGTATATTTATAATACGGGTAGATGGAATCCAGCGGTCTGATTGGTTGAGAGTGAGTCATGGGGTGCGATATTCAGCATAATGTACGGCACCGGTTGACCTTGGCCCGAGCGTTCCGTATCACTGCCGACTCAAAGCAGCAGGTTAGATTTAGCGAGAACGTTAGAGAATTCCACAAATGATCAGTTTGATCGGTTTGAACGGTTTGATCGGTTTGATCAGTTTGATCGGTTTGATCGGTTTGATCGGTTTGATCAGGCGATGCGAGCTTTTGAAACCGGACAACTAAGGTGGACATCATGAGCGATTCAGAACTTAATGTTTAAAGTGGACTTTAACGTCTGGTCTTCATCCAGTGTGCAGGTTTGTTGTACTGTCATTGTGCATTAACTCTAACAATGTTTGAATTAAAGGACGCGAGGACCAGCAGCAGGACGTCAGCTTCAAAGGGACTTACTGGATTGTAATGATAATAATAAATGAATGATGAATGATAATAACACAAATGAATCAATAAATAGGATATTATAACATATTTCCCAAATGATTGGATTCTGCCCTGTAAGATCTTTCATGTGGGGTCAGCTGCTTTTTCATATGCTGGAACTGTTTCTATTCATTTCATAGTTTGATAAAGAGCTCAGCTGGAGCCTCATTGATCACTGTATTATAGATATTAAATACAATATTAATCACTAATGATGTCACTTATCTGTCGCCTCATTGATCACTGTATTATAGATATTAAATACAATATTAATCACTAATGATGTCACTTATCTGTCGCCTCATTGATCACTGTATTATAGATATTAAATACAATATTAATCACTAATGATGTCACTTATCTATCTGTCGCCTCATTGATCACTGTATTATAGATATTAAATACAATATTAATCACTAATGATGTCACTTATCTGTCGCCTCATTGATCACTGTATTATAGATATTAAATACAATATTAATCACTAATGATGTCACTTATCTGTCGCCTCATTGATCACTGTATTATAGATATTAAATACAATATTAATCACTAATGATGTCACTTATCTATCTGTCGCCTCATTGATCACTGTATTATAGATATTAAATACAATATTAATCACTAATGATGTCACTTATCTGTCGCCTCATTGATCACTGTATTATAGATATTAAATACAATATTAATCACTAATGATGTCACTTATCTGTCGCCTCATTGATCACTGTATTATAGATATTAAATACAATATTAATCACTAATGATGTCACTTATCTGTCGCCTCATTGATCACTGTATTATAGATATTAAATACAATATTAATCACTAATGATGTCACTTATCTGTCGCCTCATTGATCACTGTATTACTCGGACGCTTTATATCCGCTGTACTGTATTTTGGGAGATTTTATCTTTTTGAGTTCAAATCGTAATTTTTCACTTTCAAATCTCTCGCATTCAGACTTTTGACCCTGATGTGGCGTAGGGGGCGGGGCATCAACTGGGAGGGGCGTGTCATTGTATTATTTTTCAATGTTCAACAACAAAACTTTCAGGTTCACATTTGTTTTTCAAATGATCAAAACGTTTGACCTGATTCTGCTCCGTAAAGACGCGGTTACAGCTGCCTGGGTAACCAACGAGCACGGCGGGTCCTCATCAGCGTCCTCACCGCCCCGAGAGCGCCGGGGGCCGGCCAAGGATGGCGACCGGCTTGATGAGGCGTTACCAACTTGCAGGGCTGTTAGTGATATTGAAAAAGTTGAATGGACATCAAAAAGCTGATAAAAAAAATAGTTTGGGCTTTTGTCAACATTTTCACAGATTGAAGGACGGCTGTAGATGAAAGATTGAGGAAGAAGAAAGATTTGAAAGTTGAAGAAGTTTGATGAAGGATTTTGATAAACTCCATTGGAAAACAATGTTAAAAAAGTTTATATTGATTTAAGTTTAAGAGGTAGAAAGCTTTCTGTAGCTGACAATATGAAAGAGGAGAAGCAGTCCCAGTAGTCCAAGTAGTCCCAGTAGTCCCAGTAGTCCAAGTAGTCCCAGTAGTCCCAGTAGTCCCAGTAGTCCAAGTAGTCCCAGTAGTCCCAGTAGTCCCAATAGTCCCAGTAGTCCCAGTAGTCCCAGTAGTCCAAGTAGTACCAGTAGTCCCAGTAGTTCCAGTAGTCCCAGTAGTTCCAGTAGTCCCAGTAGTCCCAGTAGTCCCAATAGTCCCAGTAGTCCCAGTAGTCCCAGTAGTTCCAGTAGTCCCAGTAGTCCCAATAGTCCCAGTAGTCCCAGTAGTCCAAGTAGTCCCAGTAGTCCCAGTAGTCCAAGTAGTCCCAGTAGTCTCAGTAGTCCAAGTAGTACCAGTAGTCCCAGTAGTTCCAGTAGTCCCAGTAGTTCCAGTAGTCCCAGTAGTCCCAGTAGTCCCAATAGTCCCAGTAGTCCCAGTAGTCCCAGTAGTTCCAGTAGTCCCAGTAGTCCCAATAGTCCCAGTAGTCCCAGTAGTCCAAGTAGTCCCAGTAGTCCCAGTAGTCCCAGTAGTCCCAGTAGTCCCAGTAGTCCAAGTAGTCCCAGTAGTCCCAGTAGTCCAAGTAGTCCCAGTAGTCCCAATAGTCCCAGTAGTCCCAGTAGTCCAAGTAGTCCCAGTAGTCCCAGTAGTCCCAGTAGTCCCAGTAGTCCCAGTAGTTCCAGTAGTCCCAGTAGCCTGGCAGTTGTATTAACGTCTGTTTGTAGTCAACAACTGACTGTCAAATCCAACGAGGAAAGTTTGATTGAATAACATCTTAGTCCTGATGAGGCACACCGCATGGACCATGCTAAAGACGCCCCGTGGTGTTGTAGCACAAAATGAGGATTGACACACGTCTTACAGAGACAACCTGATGGGCACAGAGATGCCCTCCCTCTGAGGCTCAGAGCTCCACGCAGTTTGTGCATCCAGCGAGGGACACATTCGTGTATGGTTGAATGCACTTATTGTACGTCGCTTTGGATAAAAGCGTCTGCTAAATGACATGTAATGTAATAATGTAATGTAATGTAATGTGTACACTGATACCTGTGACGGCTGGCGTACTGGAGTGTGGAGTTTTCAAATTGGGTCCATGGACATCAGCAGATGTGCCATGCTCCATTGGCCGGCACACCTGTGGATCCACAGCATTTGGCTTTCTAGAGTGGGCGTGAGACGGGGCACGCCGGGATGCCACTTCAAACTCGCTCCCAAGTGGCCGAGAGTTCACTAACGCACGTTTTAAACAAGGATTTACTGTGAATCGTTACGCCTCAGACATTTTTCATAGCATCAAGGAACTCATTAAAACAGAATCATGACCACTTGAGATCAGTATGATAAGAACTACCGCCAACAACAATCTGTGGGAGAATTGGGGAATATTTGAATGGGTGTGCTTGGTTAGATGGGCCCCTTGCATGGGACCCCCTGCTATCAGTGTCGTAGCCCATTAGCATTTAGCTTGACTAAAGGAGGCAGCGTTTATGACCTGCTGCATCCAGTGATCAAGACTCTTTGGCTTCACGTTTACAGCCGTTGTGTTTCTTCTTATCAGTGTGTGGTTAAAACTCGTATGGCAGTTACTGTGGTTACAGGTGCCAGCGTCACCAGTGAGTAAGAACTTGTGCTTCTGTTCTAAATGAAATTATCTTGAGTAAGAACATATGGCGTCGGCACACACAAGAGGAGGCATGGCACAATAACCTGTGTCGCTGTGGGGGGTCCAGCTGACTATTGCACCATTCGTCCTGCAGGCTTCCTTTTGTGATCCCTGCTAACACGCCGGCCATCACTGCCAGATGTGACTGATGACTTAAATAAACATTGCATCAGTGTACCGGAGCTGGAGGACATAGTTCCCAACCCGCTCAATGCAAAACAAGGTGTTACAGACATTCTGTATGCCTCATCTATCCATCAAAAAGACAAAATAATAATAACAATTCAGTTCTGACAGACTTCTTTGACAGATCGTCATAATTCCACGTTATTGGTCCGGTTGAACACTGCTTCATTCACAGTGTTGTGTGGCAAGACACTTATTTTATTCCCCTTGGCAAACCCAGTGTCAAGTCATTGTGATACACTCCAGGGGGCAGATGTCCACCTAATGGAATTAGAGTTATGACCTGCTGGCCGATGATTCATCAAAGGGGCCCAATGTAGCATCGCCGTGTCCTGTTGCTCCTCACACATCACAAGAACATTTCTGTCAACAAGCAAGTGGGCTTCTGCTGGCTTTGAAGCTGCAGAAAAGTTGCAGTCAAACTCTTTACCACCACGTCACATGATGACACGCTGAACCCAGCTGATCGCCAAGCGCATATTTCACTTACATCGACACCAAAACAGCACGTGACAAAGGTTTCTTTTGGATTCTCCTTTATTTTGTATGTATAGTACACGAGAGTATGTGTTGTTAATTGTTGAGGTGCTGATATTAAAAGAGGCTATTAGAGACTTATGTCATCATATCGTTAATCAAAAGGACCCGATAACGTAGTTAGCAGTGAGATACAATTGAATTTACTGCATGAAGAAAACAAAAGTGTAATAATATGAAATTTGAGCTCATTACTCTTAGATGTTTTAGTGTCTGTAGTCCTTTCATGAATGATCTGGGAGACATTTTTAGATGTGTTGCTGTTTAACTGGAATATACTGCAATAGGAGAGAAGGAATCATAAGACACACACACACACACACACAAGGGCGTGTTGTTCTTTCCTGCTACGGCTCCTTATCAGTAAAGTCTGGCTGTCATATTGTTGTGACAGCAGCGGCGATACAGATCACAGACAAATCAAGAAGACTTAATAGACTCTGAAAGGCACCTGTACAGCGAGACAAGTGATGCTATTCAATCTGTGTGTAGTCAAGATGTCTGTGTTTGTGGAACCTGTTGTGTGTGAGTGTGTGAGGCGACGTGGCAGCAGTGTGTGTTTTATCAGCGCTGCTGAAATGTTTCCTGTCACTCTTCCTCCCCCGACCTTCACAAGGCTGCGATTGACGCAATCTGATGCAAACACAAATATGCGTAAACACACTGATACACGCTGACACGCTCTTTGGGATTTAAA
>NC_135699.1:360000-514806 GCF_964276395.1 Gasterosteus aculeatus
CGTTGTTGCACAGCTTTAATTGAGTTTCCGAGAGTAATGAAAGATTATTACGGTGGATGAATATGGAGCCAAATCCCGGCCCAAAAGTGTATTTTAGGGTTTAATATAGTTTTATTTATATATTTATATTTGCGGTATCATACTTTTCAGTTGCAGATCTTATATTTTCAAGTTTCAAATATTTGTTCCACTTTCGGATTGTTTGATCTGGCCTAGGGGGCGGGGCATCAGCGGAGAGGGGCGTGGTGTCATGAGTGACAGCTTAACAACTGAAGCAGCGCAGCATCCGTGCGATGGCGTCTGAGACGGAAAAGCTCTTAAGATATTCACAGATTTGGACTCCCGGTTCAATATCTTGTCAGAAAAACGTTGTCTCAACACAAACGACAGCTATCCGTAACCATAGTGATGCAGACGACCAGCTACAACCATAATTAACCATCATTTTACAAATACAGGCCGGTCCAGCAGCTGGTCTTGCGAGACGAGACCGTCTGCAAACAAACAGAAAACAAACAACAAGAGAAGAAAAGGATTGTAGCTTCATTTTGTCAGAGTAAGATAAAAAAGTCTGATGTTCATCTCAGAGAACGAGAAAGAAAGAGAGAAGAGGTATTTAATACAATCTTTATTGAGATATTTAATACAATCTTTATTGAGATATTTAATACAATCTTAAAATTTAAATTGTTACGTTAAACCTTTCACTCTGATCTGGCTCACTAACAATTAAAGGGGAAATGACACTTTTATATGTATATTCTAATGGGTTCTGTATCACAGTGAGCAAATTGTCTTCGCTCAAACTTAATCATAATCCAGCTGAATAATTGCATTCCAGCGATTGCATTTCAGGCTTTGGAGCGGATATGTGTGGATATGTATTTTGTCTCTGCTGGTATTAGAATGGTTTTGTTTTATGTCTTACGTCTTAAGGGTTAAATTTACCTTCTGTGTGCTTTGCTTTAATGACCAAAGCTTTACGTTACTCCCAAAGTCCGTATTCATTCAGCGTGTATCAATGTTTCTACAAGATATCATGAGTTGTTATTAACGTGTTAGACCAACCACATAACCTCACGTTGCCAAACAAGACAAACCAGACTGCCCCGTGGTTCTTAAAGCCTGTGTGATGTGAAACGAGTGCATCTCTCGCCTCTGTTGACAATGAGGAGATGCAAATATCAAAGATAATCTATGGACTGATTATTAATGATAGAATAAAAATGATCACGGTGCGGTAGCTCAAAAAGGTCACATGTAAGACTACAAACATGGCTGACATTCACACCATGTCTTTGGCCCAATCCCGATGCCCGCTCATAGCTGTGTGACTGATGTCCTCTGGAGGGGGTCTGAGTGAGACGGCCTCTCCTGCCACCTCCGCAAAGTAAGCTAATGTGGTCAAAATACCTTAAAGAGCCTTTAACACTGAAAATGTGACAGTGGGACGTCGTGAAGCTCCATGGAAAGTTGGCCTTGCATGCAGATGGAAAGGAGGAGGGAGGAGCTCATGAAGTCAGCCCGCAGTCGAAGCCCACAGCACCACAACCAGGTCTAGTCCGAGACAAGTCCAAGACAAGCCCAGCTGAGCTGCACTCTGTTAGAGAAAAGTCTTAAATATGAAGAAGGTGTCTGTCTCCTGGACTTGTGGACTGGAGCTTGTTCTTGCTCATTCTTCTGTAGGAGACTATGAACCATAAGTACGTCGAGCTCTTGAAGAAGAGGCAGCCTGACCATTTGGAGCCTTGTTGTTAAGGTGGAGGATTTCATTAATTATGAATTAATTCATATCAATTAATACCAGGAAATCTCACGTCTTCCAGGTTTTGATGCTTGGACCTCGGTCAACTGGTAGGTTTCATCTGGCTTGATGGATTGAAATGATGGCTATGAACTGCATTACAGTTAAAGTCTATTGTCTTTTCCCCTGATGATATTGCCCAAAGCAAGCATATGTAAGGTAAACAGAGATGGATGCAACCAGATTACGTGTGTTGGCATGTGTGCACACCCTAAAATGTAAACACATTGATGTGTATCTATGATTTAGTTTGGCATTTGTTGAAGTATTTAAGATGTAAAACATAGACTAGTTATTGGAGGGTGTCATTTGAACATGTGGACCACACAGAGGGACAGGAGAGAGTTGCAGTGCCTCGGGGGGGAAGTATTGCCACGACAGCAGTTGCACACGGGTAGATTTGGGACGTGACTCCACAGACACAACGTACATGTCTAACTGTGTGCAAGTAGAAGGTCATTCGTAGTTCTCACCAATGCCTTCTTGGACACCAGCCATCTTCTTTGGAGGGGTCTTCTGGAGCAGCAGCATCTCCAAAGCTGACAGGAGGAAACATATCAAACCTTCACCTCTTCAGACTCTACCTCCACTAACACACTAACTAACTGTAGCACTTACATTGGACTTATAATGTTCTTATCTATAGCAAATTGTAAATTGGCTTATTTGATGAAATTGCACTTTCTTGTTTCTTGCTCTTCTGAGTTTGGGTCCTTATGGTTGAATGCACTGAAGTCGCTTTGGATAAAAGCGTCAGCTGAATGACATGTGATGTAATGTAAAGTATACCCTGCAAAGGAGCACCAGCCCCAATACCAAAATACATTTCTAAAGTTCTCTTTAGTTCGGCAGGAAGTGAAACCCAAATGAGCTATCATGTGAATAGTGGATAAAAAAATAAGACAAATGAAGGATGAAGAGCTGCTAGATACATTTTGCGAGTGTGTGTGTGTGTGTGTTAGTGGGTGGAGCACATCCAGCATCGCTAACGTATGTAAATGTTGTTCTCCTCAGCGGTAAAGCTGGCTGCTCAGCCACAAGGAGGAGGCACCAAACGCTCCCATGGAACCTCGACTTCAATTTCCCTTCAAGTGTTGAACAATCATTCAGAAAAATAATAGAAAGGAGAATATTACTATGACTGTGTTGTTATATTAGTGAAGAGCTGCCTGTCGGATTGGTGACCTGCTTCAAAACCATTTTAGATTTGTCTTTATTCTCTTTTGTTGTTGGGGGGGTTACTGGTCAAACTGGTATATGTGGGAGACATTTCTGATCTTACTGTATAATTTGATGAGAAGAAGTAGACGAAAATCAACTATTTACTTTTGTTCTTTTTCTCCAACTGGTCGTGGCCCAAGACATCACCTGTTAACCGTGATGCATCATATCTCCATCATCATCATCACCATCTGACGCATGCTGCCTCTACACCCCCGCTTCGGCTTCACACACCCGCACGCACAAAGGACGCACACTCTACGGTGTAACCCCTCCCTCCTCCGCTGCCGCAAAACTATATAAATGCCCTCTGTCGGAGTTGAAAACCAAGAGACGGTTCGGAGAGAGAAGAAACCGACCCACGACGTCACAGTTTGACCTCTTCCACTCTTCCACCTGTAACCTCCAAGTCTCCTCCAAGTAAGTCGGCACACGTCCTTTTCTCTCACGCAGCCCATTAACATGTTCATAACCTGAGATATGCGCACCGTGTTCCAACAAGAAGAAGGCTGTTTTCATGCTTTCACGTATCACAAATGATGTCATGCAAAGGATTGTAGACTACTGAACAATATGCCGACACATTTAAACTGTTGTGAGGAATCCTGAAGCGCTTTGCTCTGTGGGAACGTTTCGTTTAGCTGATGCGTTTTTCATTCAACTTTGAGACATGAAGAGCGACGCGTCGAGTCCTCGTGCCAAAAGGCTCCCACCCGTACGGCCGACATGATGGCTGTTTGCCCCGAAATCTAATGCGCAGTTTGTCATTTGGAAACACCAAAGAGAGACACCCTTTCAGACTACTGACTCCAGTGTCAAATGTGTTTGGAAGTAAGATCGGCCCACAAGGTGCTGCTGGGAGCGCGTTCAGCGCCACGGGATGCCAAACAAATCCAGACCGCGTCCGGCGCCACATGACAGATTCATGACAGCTCATCTCATCAAATCTCCGTAGTGGCTTCCTGCTCATAGAGACATCACATTACTGTGGACATGTCTGCTTGTTTTTCTCTTGTTTGAACTCAAAGCAGCACACGTGCAGCAGTAGAAAGCAGCGCAGAGGTGATGTCTCAGGCCGGTAACCATGACAATTAGCAGCAGAGTGCGTTACAACCATGAAGGCTCATAATGAATGTAATATAACGCCTGTCGGCAGCTGCATTTCTTATGGCCACCGAGTCGCAATCTTTGCTTTTATCAAATACACTTCATTTCTTTTCTACAAATTCAGTTTCATCATTGCTGAGGGGAAGCAAAAGCTATCACAGAGTTATTTTGAATTATTTTAGGCTGTTTTGTTTAGCAGATAAGTTGAAATTGAAGTTGAGTTGCATTTTTCCATTTGATGTTATATGGAAGATATTATTCTTTCATTTCCTTTTTGATTCAGTGTCATGTGTTCTATTTGGAGATACGTCAATGGGGTTTTAGCCTCACTGATAATGATAACATTAATGTCAACAACAACAACAGTAATATTAACAGCTTTAAAGCTCATAAGATATTATGACCGCTTCATGATACACACACATGTAATCAGACTATTATCAAACCACCCAATATGTTTATTATCCACCCTCAGCCTTCGCTCTCTGCTCTTCATGCAAACGTCTATATCTTTTCTGGTCAGTAACTTTTTAAGAAATCTTTTTCCCAACCTGTTTTATTTGGACCCAAAATGTAACGAAAAATACGTATTTGGAGAGCTAAATCGAACACAATCAATAGAAAGATAAATAAATAACCAATGCATTCATGCGAAAGAATTTCCCTTGAGCTCATTCAAAGTTTTGGATCCTTAATGTCAAAGAGTGTTCTTACTCCGCCCTCCTGCAGAAGGCCGTGATGCAGAAGCCATGGACAGCGCTGGTGGCCCTGGTGCTCTGTGTGCTGGTGTGTCTGGGAACACTGGCGGACGCCTACCCCCCCAAACCTGAAAACCCCGGGGAAGACGCTCCCCCGGAGGAACTGGCCAAGTACTACACCGCCTTGAGACACTACATCAATCTGATCACCAGGCAGCGGTATGCACACACACCCATTCGTCTGCTTCTGCATTTCTGTGTTCGGGACACTAAGCGACATCATACGGTGTTGCTCTCGGGTTGGTTTGGATCAGGGACTTTATCAGTGTGAGTCTTGTTATTTACTGTTATTTAATGGTATTTACATTTTGATATCCTTCTTACATCAATGTACTGTAATATTTTTGATGAATCGATGCATTTCAAAGACTAAATTATTCCAAATCCTTTGACTTGAATAAAGTGAGATAGTGTAGCCTATTTTAGATAACTACATTCAATAATCATTTTTGCTTTAGCCATCTATGCACACGTCAGTAATAAAAAACAGCAAAAGCCACATCAATGGCAGACAAATACAGGTATTTTCTAAAAAAAGGACTGAAACATGAGTAAAGTGGGCCACCGGGATGTTGGTGCATGTGAGCACCCCCCACTGGTTAGCTCATGGCCCCCACTGGTTAGCTCATGGCCCCCACTGGTTAGCTCATGGCCCCCGCTGGTTAGCTCATGGCCCCCACTGGTTAGCACATAGCCCCCGCTGGTTAGCTCATGGCCCCCGCTGGTTAGCTCATGGCCCCCACTGGTTAGCTCATGGCCCCCACTGGTTAGCACATAGCCCCCGCTGGTTAGCTCATGGCCCCCACTGGTTAGCTCATGGCCCCCGCTGGTTAGCACATAGCCCCCGCTGGTTAGCTCATGGCCCCCGCTGGTTAGCTCATGGCCCCCACTGGTTAGCTCATGGCCCCCGCTGGTTAGCACATAGCCCCCGCTGGTTAGCTCATGGCCCCCACTGGTTAGCTCATGGCCCCCACTGGTTAGCACATAGCCCCCGCTGGTTAGCTCATGGCCCCCACTGGTTAGCGCATGGTCCCCACTGGTTAGCTCATGGCCCCCACTGGTTAGCGCATGGCCCCCACTGGTTAGCTCATGGCCCCCACTGGTTAGCGCATGGCCCCCACTGGTTAGCTCATGGCCCCCACTGGTTAGCTCATGGCCCCCACTGGTTAGCGCATGGCCCCCACTGGTTAGCACATAGCTCCCGCTGGTTAGCTCATGGCCCCCGCTGGTTAGCACATAGCCCCCGCTGGTTAGCTCATGGCCCCCGCTGGTTAGCTCATGGCCCACACTGGTTAGCACATGGCCCCCACTGGTTAGCGCTTGGGCTATTAGCGCCATTAGCTACACGTTGAGAGGAAATCTAAATTCTTTAAAGTTAACTGGGGTTCTTATGAAGAAGTCATTTTCATAAGTTACGCTAACTTTCTTCTTCCCATTTGCTCCTTTAGCTGATATTTCATTTTGTTTGCTTCAAGTCATTGCAGCAGGGTATTCAGTTCAAATTCAACGAGGTCATTTAGAGTGAATTTCACAATAATGTCTCCCCTAGTGTACACTATGATTTAGTTCAATATATTTCAAAGTAGGCGAGCAGTTTTATTCACGTCTGTATTCAACGACTGACTGTCCAATCCAATTACAAAGTTCTATTTAATAATATCATAACAATATTTGAAATAATTCAATATCTAATAAAGAACCCCGCTTTAAGAATAAATTACACGACACAAAGCTTTTGCAAAATGAGTTTTGCTTTGTCTTGTAGTGTCTCTACATTTCTCCTTTTAACAACCATCTCGGCCTCTGAATATGAGTCACACTGGTTGGAAAATGAACCATTGTTGGTCCACACGTCTCTTTTTGGAGAACGGTCAGTGAAAGAACTTGTGACTGACGTGTGATTCTCCTCCGGTTCAGGAAGCTCATCAGAATACACATATTTGATTGGTTGTGATTGGCCGGTGGGTTTCTTGGACCGCTGAAGAAGCGCCATGAAAGCACAAAAATAAAACCTTAAATGAATTATATTCAAAACCTGAAGCTCTGTTGACGTGTGATGCAACTCCCGCCCTCCCGTTCCCCGTTCACCTGCGCACGCCGGCTCTGTACATTAGATTACTGGTCTCGCTCCACAACCTCAGGCCTCCAAACCAACGGCACCAGGGCAATAAAAGAAAGGAGGAGTCCCATAAGCAGTTAGCTGGGTCTGAGCCGAGGCCGTCTGCTATCAGCTATAAAGTCCCTTGTCAGATGCCATATTTATCGATCTGTTCCTTCTCATGAATGCCAAATAGATCGTTGATATTTGGATACTTGGTTTAAAAAAGACTCATAATCACCATAAAAAGGAAATTGGTTTCGGCAGAAGCTTTTCACATTTCACTGAAGAGCTGCAAATGAAGCAGATATTCGATAGAGGTAACTAATGGCAATATGAAGGCTTGACTGTATCAAATAATGTCCTGAGGAATGGGATGGTTTTCAGCTTTAGCCTGTGACTCCAGCTACAATTGATAGATCTAGGTAGTCATAACTATATCACGCATGCTATAAATGGTACAACGTCTTTACTGAACACATGGAAACCAGAGCAGTGAGAACCTGTCCTGTGTATTCTGTCTGGACAAGTAGGGGCTAAGTAACATTACAATTGACTGACCACTGACTCTGGACCCTTCAAACCTTTACTGTGATTCAGCTTTCACGAATGCTTCAACTCCTTTAGCTCCCATTCAACATGCAACAATTACAACTACAAGTTGATCACGTTTTTCTACGCAATTGAAACAAGGTACTAACTCCAAAGAAAATGTCAACAAGTTTATTTTTCATAGTTTCAGGTCAAAGATGGCCAGCTATTTATTTGTTGGAAACTAGAATGGCTTTGTTGTAATACAGGAGAAGCACAAACTGGGGTTATTCATTTGAATGATAAATAAATGAATGAAGATAATCACAATTACTATTTTAGAGAGAGCAACATGAGTCCAACTGACAATAGTTTAGAAAGAGTGAGAAAGCACATCAACATTGGCTGATGTGAATACACCAAATGGAAAGAAAGACACCCAGGTGGAGAAAAGACTCGCGGAGATGTGTGAGTGCTGATGGGCCATTAGGATCCGAATGCGTGGCACCATGCGACAGACACGGCTGTTTGGTATCTTTCCCACAGGACAAGTGTCTCACACAGCTCCCTGTGTGTGTAACCAAGCATAATATTGGGTGCCGCAGACATGGTGGGAGGTGGAACAGGTGGTTAATGGCAAATCAGAGGAACTGCAGGCCGAGCTACAGGGGTTTGCGTTGAAAAGTGCTGTTTCACACACAGACAGAGACACAAAGACACGCACACGCACACGCCACAGGAAGTAAACCGTGTGCTTCACGGCTGTGTGCTTTTACATTTGCAGCTCTCTTGGTTTCCTTATCATGAGAACGATAACACGCTCTCGCAGGGAATCTCACCGCCAAATGAAACCATTAGGATTGAATGGAAGTAGGTAAACCAGTACAGAGGACACAGACAATGGACAAAGCGAGACGAGAAGGCTGAAATATAAAATAACGTCTCTGGGTTCCTGTTTGAGACAGCAAGTCCTGTGTTGTGGGGAAAAGGGCTGCTGTCCTTTATCTGTTAAATTCTCATTAGCCAAGCTCATGCTGTGCTACCGTGTAGAACAACAACCTGTTCCTGCTTGTTAAACAGGTGCATTGACAAAGCTTGTTTTTGTCAACTCCAGTAATCTTCCCTTCAGTGTCTCCTGTAATACATGGCATCGGGGCTCAAATGATCGTGTCTTTCTGTAAGCTGCTGTAGAAACATACAGGTGCAACGTGGTGGACTCCAGCTGCTCCATCACCTGCTCCATCACCTGCTCTTTATGTAGATCTTAACAGCTCCTTCCAAGCAAACAAAAAGAATTGTTAGTTTCATGGCATACCCTGATGAAAACATAATGATTTACCCTGTTAAATCTTGGACTCTGCTCCTGTAAGATGGAACTGAAGGTATTGGAAACATTCTGATATTGACCTGATGCTGGCAAAAGGGTTTCGTCCAAGACGAACTGGGGTGTTACTGGAGGAATAGTCTGAGATTTATCACCAAAGTTGTTAGAATTCCTCCTCTTGGAACCATAAATTCTGACATCCAGTCCAAAGATTGGTACATAATCTTTGGACTGGATGTTGAGATCTTTCACTGGAGAAGTGAAAGATCTGTAGATAAAAAGTCCGGGGATCATGAAAGTTAGTTGGCTTCACATTCTGGTCAACTGGATATCTGCACCAAATGTGCCGCTAGCTTGGCTAGTAAGCTCTCCTCCCCCCTCTTCCTCTCTTTCCCTCTTCCCAGGTATGGGAAGCGTTCAACTCAAGAGGATGTGGTTGCAGAACTGCTGTTTGGGGGCGACAGCAGCAGAGACCAGAGATCCAGGTCAAGACCTTCAGGATTTATGTGACCTGGACCGAGTCCATTTAGATATTGAGGAGTTACCCATCCTTCATTCCTTGTGTTCCCTCACAGATACGATGACCCCTACATGTGGTGACTCCGCTGCTCCACTCCCATCAACCGGAACACAAGCTGTCTTCGTCTCTCATGTCCCCGTCTTATGACTTTCTCATTACAATACAATTGTACATAATTTACTATTCAAATAAATAAATAAATAACCATATATATGAGATTAGAGCTGTGTGTGTGATCAATTAATGTCCCTCTGAGGTCCAGCACTGTTTAGAGTAAAATCTTGTTTCGCTGTTGCTACTGTAAAAGCCAACGTAATTAATGAACATAAAACCATCCTGTGTCAGATGTGTTAATGGTGGTTTGTTGGGCATTTGTGTAATAAAGTATTCTCTGAAACTTGAAAGGACCTCTTACTCGTTTGTTAAATGATGTGGCTGGTGGAATTGTGTATTTTCTTGTATTCAACAAATCCTACAAAAAGACCAAAAATGTGTCCGTGTCCATGTCCTTTCTGACCTGCCTACCCGCTCAGCTGCAAAGCCCATTGGCTCCTATTGACGCCATTCATCTTAAAAATAACATAAACAAGTATATGAAGCCATTTCAATTGTAAAACATGTTTGTATTATGTATAATGTTATCTCACATGCAACGTTACCAACGTTTTTAGGTAATCTTACTTAAACTAAAGGTAAAGAACTATTTTTGTAGTAAATAATACATGTTTGGTTCCCTATTGATCATCTGATCAATGACGCTCAGTTGCATAAGAGGAAGATATTTCAGGCTTTGGATGCACAGATGTATATACAATTTATGTAACATTTATAACAGGACAAAAGAACAAGAAACAAGCCAGGATCATTATCATCATCATCATCTTCTGCATTGAAGTACTTCTGGTCCAGACACAAGAAAACCTCTAAACCTCTCCACAGAGGAAGAATCTCTCCCTCTGGAGGGGTCTACTGGGGCACAGGGGAAAGAGGAGACCCACTTTACTACACAGAGTAGTGATCCAGCCGGTAAAGAACTAAACTGATAGTTGATATGGAGCAAAAGAGGTAGAAAATATATTTGTGAATAAGGATTAAGACCCACTACAACCGAATCCCATAATCCCTTCACATTAAAAACATCAGGTATATCTATATATATAATAATTTTAATATTTTAATTGGTTAAAAAGTTTAAATTTGAGTACTTTGTGTGAAATTCTAAATAGTTTTGCTTTACTTTACATGTTTTACTCATGATAAGCTTTTGTTTTGTAACATGACCTGAAACCTGATGTTTAAACGGAACACGAGGAATGGCGGGTGATAACCGCAAACTTTTCTGTCCCGTCTGTTAATCTACTGCTGGTCTACCAAGCGAACATGCTAAAGTCTAAACTCATCAAAATACTCTTAATTGTGTTGCTGTGATGAGAGACTGTTTTGTCTTTTTTAGTCTTCACGGTGTCCCAAGACAAAATAATCAGTATGGAAACGTGGGCTCTTTATGATACACATCTTTATTCTGTGGAATATCTTTCCAACAAGTGTTCCTCAGCCTGTCCTCACAGTGTCTCATCATGGCCGAGTCCTGGAGACCCAGTAACTCCGGCCTGCAGTGTTGAACATCTGTCTGCAGGATGGAGGTTCCTAAACTGTCACTGACCTCCACCTCTGAGCTTCTACCTGGTAGCACCACTGGGACTGAACAGGATTCCTACATTCTTCATGGACAGACACACACAGCAGGACATGTGTGCAGAGCTGGAAGAGGAGATCCTGTGATTTACACTCTGTATAGTGGTTAGAAGTTGGTCTGGTCTGGGGGTAAGTTTATTCAGACCCTTATATTCTTGACATTGTTTGTACTGTGTCTGTCTCCTGATGATGTGTCTTCAGGTCTGAATCAGCAGCGTTGTTCACAGTGAGTCCTGACTCAAGTGCAGCACTTCAACACAGAGTCCCTGTTACTGAGCTGTGAGGGAAACTCTACTGGGTGAAGAGTGAGCAAGGCCTCCAAATCTGGCTACATGCCATTCTGATCTCACTTGGGAAAAATGACTGGATCCACATCCAACACCAACACTAGAGTGAGTAGTGGAGTGCGCTGGCGTTAGTGTGAAACACAGTCCAGCAATGCAGCCAACACCACTTACACCAGGGGTCTCAAACTACGACCGTACTGCTCAAAGTGGGCTGCATCTGGCCCGCACCTAATTTGAATTTGAGAACCCTGACACAGTGAGTTTCTATTGTTTTAAAGGTTTTTATATCTAAAGTATTGTCTTCCGGCTAAGCCGTCACTCGTGAGCCCTCGCTCCCCTCACAAGACACCGAAGTACTTGAAGTCCTTCACTTGGTGTAAGGACACATTCCCTACCTGGAGTAGGCAATCCATCGGTTTCCTGCTGAGAACCATGGCCTCAGATTTAGAGGTGCTAATCCTCACCTCGACTGCTTCACAATCGGCTGCGAACCGCTCCAGTGAAAGTTGTAGGTCACAGATAGAAGATGCCATCAGGACCACATCATCTGCAAAACGCAACCCCCCGTACTGTAGACCCTCCTCCCCCCGACTACGCCTCTATATCCTGTCCATGAAGACCACAAACAAGATTGGTGACAAGGCGCAGCCCTGGCGAAGGCCAACCCCCACCGGAAACGCCTTCGACTTACTGACGAGCACCCAAACACAGCTCTCGCTTTGGGCGTACAGGGATTGGATGGCCCCAAGTAAGGACCCCCTTACCCCGTACTCCCGCAGCACCTCCCACATTTTCTCTCGGGGGACCCGGTCATACGCCAGGTCCACAAAACCCATGTAGACTGGATGAGCATACTCCCAAGCCCCCTCCATGATCCTGGAAAGAGTAAAGAGCTAGTCCGTCGTTCCACGACAAGGGCGACAACCTCATTGTTCCTCTTGGTTTGACTATCGGCCAAATCCTCCTTTCCAGCAACTTGAGGTAGACTTTACCAGGGAGGCTGAGGAGTGTGATGCCCCTGTAATTCCCTGAGCAAGACACCTAACCTCTAATTGCTCCCCAGGCAAAAATATAAAAGCCATGGGTTAAAAATGCAACGTAAATCGCTTTGGATAAGAGCGGCAGCTAAAATTACCTGTAATGTAATGTAATTGGCACACACTATCTGGTCCCCCTTTTTGAAGAGGCGTACCACCACCCCGGTCTGCCATTCTTTTGGCACTGTCCCAGACTTCCACGCAATGTTGAAGAGGGATGTCATCCAAGACAGCCCCCCAACACCCATTGCTTTTAGGATCTCTGGACGGATCTCATCAAATCCCCCGGGCTTTGCCACTGCAGAGTTGTTTGACTACCTCAGTGACGTCCACCAGGCAAATTGACAATGATCCCTCCTCCGCCTCCAGCTCGCCTCTACCAAAGAGGGCGTAGTAGTTGGATTCAGGAGTTCCTTAAAATTTTCCTTCCACCGCCCGATAACCTCCTCAGTCGTGGTCAACAGGGTCCCATCCTTACTGTACACAGCTTGGATGGTTTCCTGTTTCCCCCTCCCCAGGTGCCGGATGGTCTTCCAGAAGCACTTTGGTGCCGACCCAAAGTCCTTCTCCATAGTTACCCCGAACTCCTCCCATACTTGCTGCTTTGCCTCCATCACGGCAGAGGGCTGCTGCCCTTGTCGGTACGCTGCAACTGCCTCCAGAGTCCCACCGGGTATCATAACCCGGAAGGCCTCCTTCTTCAGTCGGACAGCTTCCCTGACCATCGGTGTCCACGGGGTTCGAGGGGTTACCGCCCCTTGATGCACCCAAGACCTTGAAGCCACAACTCACTGTCGGAGCTTCAGCAATGGAAGTTTTGAACATACACCACTCTGGTTCCTGGGCCTAGGAGTATGCTCATCCAGTCTAAATGGGATTTGTGGACCTGGCGAAGGCGTATGACCGGGTCCCCAGAGAGAAAATGTGGGAGGTGCTGCGGGAGTATGGGGTGAGGGGGTCCTTACTTGGGGCCATCCAATCCCTGTACGCCCTACCTCCACAGGAATGTGAGAGAAGCTCCGACGAAGGTGTAAGTTGAAAATCTTTTGGACCGGGGCCTCCTCCAGATGTTCCCAGTTCACCCTCACTACACGGTTGAGTTTATCGGGTCTGTCCCAAGTCTTCCCCCATCCTCTGACCCAGCTCACCACCAGATGGTGATCATGTTCGAACATGGTGTTTGTTATGGACAATCCGTTACTGGCACAGAAGTCCAATAACAAAGGTTCAGATCAGGGAGGCCATTCCTCCCAATCACGCCTCTCCAGTTGTTTCCATCGTCGCCCACGGGCGCATTGAAGTCCCCCAGTAGGACTCCAGTATGGAGTCCCCTACTGGAGCCCCATGCAGGACTCCATTCAGGGTCTCCAAAAAGGCAGAATAATCTGAGCTGCTGTTTGGTGCACAGACAACAGTCAGAGTTCCCCCCCCCCCCCCCCCACCACCTGAAGGTGTAGGGAGGCCACCCTGTTGTCCACCGGGGTAAACTCCAATGTAGCAGCACTCAGCCGGGGACTTATGAGTATCCCCGCACCCGCCTGGTGCCTCACACCATGGGCCACTCTGGAGTAGAATAGAGTACATCCCCTATCCAGGAGTGTGGTTCCAGAGCCGAGGCTGTGCGTAGAGGTACGCTCCACCTCTTGCACAAGCTCCGGCTCCTTCCCCCCCAGAGAGGTTATGTTCCACGTCACCAGAGCCAACATCTGCCGCCGAGGTCTGTTCCGTCTAGACCCCCCACTGTCACTGTCACTGCCACCCTTGTAGCAGCGCACCCGACCCCATCGGTTTCCCTCCCATGTGGTGAGCCCATGGGTAGTAGAGTCTTGGGGTGTCGCATCACTCCTTCTGGCTGTGCCCGTCCGGGCTACGCGGCAAGCCCAGCCACCAGACGCTCGCTGTCGGGCCCTCCACAGAGACACAGAGACATACAACCATTCACACTCACATTTACACACCTACGGGCAATTTAGAGTTACCAATTGACCTAATCCCCAGAGCATGTCTTTGGACTGTGGGAGGAAGCCGGAGTACCCGGAGAGAACCCACGCAGACACGGGGAGAACATGCAGACTCTACACAGAAAGGCCACTTTATATGGTTTTGAAACTGCAGCTGTCGCACAGTTGTGTCAATGGACTCGTTTTAATTCATGGTTCTAAAAGGGTTGTGTGTGTTGCAAAGCAATTCACTGCTAGAAGGAGTAACATTTTTTGTTGGAGACGACGTCTTTGGTGAGGCCCATAAGGGAACGTGGAAATAGGCATCCTTCAGGTCAACAGACGTGAGCCACTCTCCTTTGGAAACAGTCTGAAGGACATATGCTGTGCTTAGCATGTGAAAAGGTAACACCTTCAGGAACTTGTTGAATGCCCTCAAGTCTAGAATTGGACATAGTCTGTCGGGGGTTGTGACAGTGGGTCCACTCTGTCCATTGCACCCATGGCCAGAAGCGCGGCTAACTCCTGGTTAATGGTAATGGATCTTGCCGGGTCAGTAATGTTGGTAATTTTGTCCAGTCCTCCTGAGAGGGGAGCGAGAAAACTCTCTTCACTAAGGAATTGCTGCAGTTATTAGCGTCCTACCAGTTAGCTTGAGCGAGAGCATTCTGCTACTGTTTCGCAATGTGAGCTTTCGCAATCGGACAATTAAGGTGGACGTCATGAGCAATGTGAATGACTGAGATGGTGCGGGACCCAATACTGTTTATATGCACGTACGGGGACTATTTTTTCCCTAAACTACTGAAATGAGATACACCAGGGGTCTTCAACGTTTTTCAGACTAGGACCCCCAAACTGATGGCGAGATGGAGCAGGGACCCCCTATTCTAGTTTGAGTTTGGTCCGCCATCTTTTATTTTTGAGCTTCGGGCTCTTTAGACGTGAGCATAAAATGCATAAATGCGATCTGATTGGCTGGTGCCTGTGCTGTCGTATTTGGATGAAAGGAGCTGTGAATGAACCGTTGTCCAGCTTGAGAGAGCTGCTGTGGGACTGAAACGTCTTCTCCATTCATGTTAATGTGTATTTAAAGACAAAAAAATTCTGATTCTGAAAACAAAACAAAAAAACAATTGGTTTAATTTTTTTTTTTTAATAAAAAAAAGTAAAATTGTCTTATCAACCAAAAATTTCGCGACCCCCCTGCAGTACTTCCGTGGACCCCCTGTAGAAGACCTCTGAGATACAAAACGTTTGGTGGCTACAACTATTTTGTGCGGAAAGGCAGCTATTTACTTACTATTTAGAATTTCAGCTTTGCGTCGGCCTAACAACACCCCTGAACTGTTATATTATACATTATACATTATTGGACGATAAAGTACAGCCTCTTGTACCTTATTGCTTTATTATAGGTCTAGCTGGAGCGGATACGCCCTAGCTGTGATATCTTAAAAATGAACATGCAACTGACCTAGTCAACTAGCTAGCACCACATCAGTTGGGCTGGGACCATCCAACTAATTCTGATTGAGTCGCATGGCTTACAAACGAATATACAAAGTGATACCAAATGGTAATTGGAGGTAACACTATAATTACAGATGATGAACGGCACACATGTTTAAGTCCAACCTCGAGAGAATTCAGCTGGAGGCTGGGAATGAGATCTGAAATCTCTAGCAATAGATCCCACACATTTCTCACATTTTCTGGGATGCCCCGGATAATGATGCCTTATTGTAAAGAGTGAGCTATTTTACATCTTTAAGTGCTAAACTGTTGTTGGAAATGAATGTGCCCTTAAAGACAGGGTCATAAATAAATATTATATATAGACCATTTCACAGTTATCAACGTATCCTAAATGTTTCCCAGTTTGTCAGGGAGTAAACATGGATCCAAATTCAGTTTGTTACAGACTTGTATATTAGTGCATGCTCAAATTTTATGTTCTCTTCTTTATTTTTGAAAATATCTATTCTTTATTCTTAAATCATCTTTGGCTGCGATTACCATGGAAACCATCAATGCATCTCTGAGTCTCAGTGAGGAAACAACACTGGATCAGCTGGCAACTCCATCGACAGAAAAACGGTAAGAGCACTTTATTCCCTTAATTCACAAATGTTCTCTCTGTACCTTTTTTTTATATCAAGATTGGATTTATTATTTCTGTTGATTTGCACACACACAATACATTTTTATTTTAATAATACAAAAATATCAGCCTTTGACAAAAACTTTGACAAAAACTTTTTGTCAAAGGCTGATGAATATATTTTATTGGAAATAATTTCACAGATACGTTGTAGTTATCTAATTCCTTTTTGGATAGCAGTTATTTGAAAGATGCACAACATAAACATGCAGGGAACAAAGCCTGAGTCTTCTTTGTTGTGCATGTCTGACTTGGATTATCTTACTCATGTCCACTTGTTTATTCATGTTTTCTCCGTCTTATTGTCTTTAATTCAAGAGGAAGAGAAGAAAGGACAACCATCAGAGGTAAACTTTGACTCAAGAAGACACCTGCTCTGTGAGGACGCCTGCTCTCTGAGGACACCTGCTCTGACATATCAGCCTCCCTCCAGGTTTTGCTCAGTGGCTCACTTCATATTTACCCCAGAGGCTATTGGTTCTCATGGCCATTAGTTGCATTACTGCACTTTACCGTTTTTCTACATTCCTTACTATATTTACATTTGTGGATCCTCGGTGCCACCATCAATTCACAAGTTCACACAAACACATATTTTCATTTTTGAGCTAAACCATCACTATGTCACAAACATTCATATGTCTTCCTTGGAGTTACCTTCATATTTGTTACTGTCTACATTAGGCATGTGATTCAACACTTAAAACGTTACGCTTACGCTCTTTAAAGGACATTTGATTCAAAGTCTTTCACTTTGACTGACTAAATATGTCTGTACATTTCTTTAAATCTTTTAGGTGACAGATGTTGAACCCTTCGGTGATGAAGGATCCATTTGTGATGAAGACTACGTTCCTGGCTCTTCACCAAGTGGTGATGACTCGGGCTCTGATGATGCATATTCTTCATGTAGTGTGATGTTGCCTTTCCATCAATCCTGAGCCGCCACATTTTAAGACTGCTCCAACTCTGCTGTCTATGGAGACGACAGCGAGTGTGGCACCACTCAGGAACTATGGTGTAACTGACAGAGTTAGTGTTGATGAAGACCTCGTACCTGATTACCTATTCTGATCATGAACCCACCACAAGCAGCACTCAGAGAAGTTACTGAAACAGAGGCTTATTGTTCTGAAGAAGGGGACACGACTGAGACTGAGCCAAACCCCAAAGCTTCTTCTTGCACCCACAAAAATTATTTGTTTTGTTTGCAGGAAACCTCAGTGAAAAATAGCTCGTCACCTAAAAAATCACTAAAAAGAAGAGTCTGATGTTGCTCGAGCATTCTTGCTCCCTAAACATTCTAAAGAGACAAAGAAATTCACTGAAGGAACAAAGGTAATTACCAACATAATCAAGATGTTCTGGGGAATCAGAATAAACCACTGAAACTGAAACGAGCAGGAAAATCAAACATCTCTGTACAGTCGGTCCAAAAAGTGGGATTTTAGAAACCATTAAGATTTTCCTGCATTCGTCCCATTCAGATTTCAGATGTTCAATTTCATTTGTAAAAAATATTTTTTTCTGGTCCGTAGGAAAACAAAACAAGGTGACATCATCCCAGGATGAAACCAAGAGTTCCAAGGGTACAGAAATGCTGCTAGTTTGTTTTGTTGGTATTGCAGTAGTTCAGTTATGTTTGTCTTGGTTGTATCTAAGCAACATGGGGTCCTCTATCTCCGGTCATGGGGGGAGGGCGGAAGATCCTTTTTGATTTTGGACACTGGGATCTAAAGTCAAGCATGTTGAATAGCACATAGAAGAATACAGAAGGCTGGCAAAACTAAAGATGGATGTATCCTCTATTCATCCCCAGGGGGAAATGTGTGTGTAGCAGCAGGGAAGGTTACATCGTAAACATGTTGGATATAAAAGTATTCCACATGGAATGAAACATGCACAACACGATGAGGGAGCAGAACATGCGATGGATCAGTGCAAGTCATCCAGTGAGGTAATGACGGAGAAAGTGTGGAATGCTTCACGTTCCCTCGCTTCTGACAGACAATTGTGTTTTTAGAAATGAAGTAATGTTTTAGTGCTCAGAAACCAGAGAAGGTCGCTATAGAATCTTTAGCTATTTCTTTCAGCTGTTAAAGTGAATTTATGAACTTCCATACAAAACATAAAAGAGTAATACAATAAAACAGCGTTGGATCCAGACAACAATAAATAGGGTCAGACACATTTGCTTCTTTTTGGGATGTAATATGGAGGTTGATGTGCAGGCATGATGGAGGAAACGTCCAAAGAACCCTTGAGCAGCTTTGCCCAATAGGTCGATCGCCGGCAGCACCAGTAGATCGCGTGCCCTCCATTAAAAAAATGACCTCCCGCATGATGACCCAAGCTAATGCTAATGCTAATTAGCGCTCCTAACGAACGCGTTTCCTTTCATCCCAAAGCGACGCAGGCTGAGTCCAGTAAGGTAACGAGCCAGAATGAGCGGGACGCTTGTGACGGTTTTGCGCTTACGGCGGCGCTGTTGTAGGTCACCGCTACTACTTACCAGCCGGTCTCTCTGCCCCACGTCAGCCGGCCGGTCCTTGAGGGGGGGGGTAGATCGCCAGGACTCGGTCAGTTGAAAAGTAGCTGGCCAGCCGTAAAAGTGTGGGCCCCCTGCCCTCGAGGACCACTAATGGAAAAAAGTGTTTTGACGGTGCTGTTAAGGTGGAGTACAGAGCATAACGGGACCACGTCTCTTTTCTTTCTCTGTTCTTGTCTTTTATTATTGCCGTATTGCTCTATTCATTCTACTACTACTGAGACACACTCGCGCACACTACTGAGACACGCTCGCGAACACTACTGAGACACTCTCGCGCACACTAGTGAGACACTCTTGCGCACACTACTGAGACACTCTCGCGCACACTAGTGAGACACTCTCGCGCACACTAGTGAGACACACTCGGGCACACTAGTGAGACACACTCGCGCACACTACTGAGACACACTTGAGCGCACTACTGAGACACACTCGCGCACACTACTGAGACACTCTCACGCACACTACTGAGACACTCTCGCGCACACTACTGAGACACGCTCACGCAAACTACTGAGATACACTCACGCACACTACTGAGACACACTCGTGCACACTACTGAGACACTCTCACGCACACTACTGAGACACACTCGCGCGCACTACTGAGACACACTCGCGCACACTACTGAGACACTATCACGCACACTACTGAGACACTCTCGCGAACACTACTGAGACACTCTCGCGCACACTACTGAGACACGCTCACGCACACTACTGAGACACACTCGTGCACACTACTGAGACACTCTCACGCACACTACTGAGACACACTCGCGCACACTACTGAGAAACTCTCACGCACACTACTGAGAAACACTCGCGCATACTACTGAGACAAACTTGCGCGTACTAATGAAACACTTGTGCGCACACTACTGAGACACTCTCGCGCACACTACTGAGATACACTCACGCACACTACTGAGACACACTCACGCACACTACTGAGACACTCTCACGCACACTACTGAGACACACTCGCGCACACTACTGAGACACTCTCACGCACACTACTGAGACACACTCACACTCGCGCACACTACTGAGACACACTCGCGCACACTACTGAGACACTCTCGCGCACACTAGTGAGACACACTCGGGCACACTACTGAGACACACTCACACTCGCGCGCACTACTGAGGCACACTCCCGCACACTACTGAGACACTCTCGCGCACACTAGTGAGACACACTCGGGCACACTACTGAGACACACTCGCGCACACTACTGAGACACGCTCGTGAACACTACTGAGACACTCTCGCGCACACTAGTGAGACACTCTTGCGCACACTACTGAGACACTCTCGCGCACACTAGTGAGACACACTCGGGCACACTAGTGAGACACACTCGCGCACACTACTGAGACACACTCGCGCGCACTACTGAGACACACTCGCGCACACTACTGAGACACACTCGCGCACACTAGTGAGACACACTCACGCACACTACTGAGACACGCTCGCGCACACTACTGAGACACACTCACGCACACTACTGAGACACACTCGCGCACACTACTGAGACACACTCGCGCGCACTACTGAGACACACTCGCGCACACTACTGAGACACACTCGCGCACACTAGTGAGACACACTCACGCACACTACTGAGACACGCTCGCGCACACTAGTGAGACACACTCACGCACACTACTGAGACACACTCGCGCACACTACTGAGACACACTCGCGCACACTAGTGAGACACACTCACGCACACTAGTGAGACACGCTCGCGCACACTAGTGAGACACACTCACGCACACTACTGAGACACACTCGCGCACACTACTGAGACACACTCGCGCACACTAGTGAGACACACTCACGCACACTAGTGAGACACACTCACGCACACTACTGAGACACGCTCGCGCACACTAGTGAGACACACTCACGCACACTACTGAGACACACTCGCGCACACTACTGAGACACACTCGCGCACACTAGTGAGACACACTCACGCACACTAGTGAGACACACTCACGCACACTACTGAGACACGCTCGCGCACACTACTGAGACACACTCACGCACACACACTCGTGCGCATCTCACTGGCGTTCGTGAGTGAAATCTCAGTTACACTGGAAGGCGGAAGCAAAGAGGGCGGGTTTTGAACAGCGAACATCGCCAATCTTACGTCCTTCCTTATTATATATTTAAGTGATGGAATGTCATTTTAGGAGGAAGTTAGTTGTTTAAGCAACATTTCTGCGGTTGGTTTATCAACATTCAGCCTTCGTAAGAAGTTGCTCCGAGGATGCTTTAGATGTGAGGTCTAGTTAACGGGACCGTCTGGCTCCTCCAGCACCGGGCGGTCAGCTCATCTCACGCCGCAGAGAGCAGCCTGTTCTCGGCCAGACTTCTATGAAATTATCCGCTTGTATTACGGTGACCAGGGGCCTCATATATAAACGTTGCGTACGCACAAAAGAAGGCGTACGCCGCTCTCTACGCAATAATTGGTATAAAAAGCAAACTTGACGGAAAAATGTGCGGTCCTTCACGCAAGCTCGGACTCATGCGTGCGCACAAAAACGGGTGAAATGAGAACCGTCGGCAAATGCAAGAAACACGTGTGTGACAGTGTAAAACTAGACTGTTGTGTAAAAGAAATGCCAATACTGCCCCTCATAAATAACACAAACACCCGTTTGATCGATCTGCAGCGTAAAACAACCAGAATACAAATGAACACATTTTCAAAAAGAAAAGTGAAATATGTTCTGCAATAATATCGGCATGTTATTAAATTCATCCTCTAAACACAGCTGTTGCTTGTCAGATGCAATCAAATGGACGGTAATAAAACGCCATGATGCCGTCACAATGCGTAATGACGCTGATGGCTGATCTTGCGCTCTTAGAAGATGTGGCACATGGAAGGATTCGCGCTGTAGTGCAGCGCACCATTGGCCTGTTTAAGTGCAGCTGGCGCTGCATAGTGATGGCAAAGTGAAGCTTTCTGAACCAGAGAAGCTTTCCAGCCAATTGTATCGGAAAAAGGTTCATTCATCCAATGCATCGCAAACTCTATGATGACCTCTGCTGTTATAGTGCAAATGTATCGAATAGCCTACCAGTATATTTTGGCCCAGTCTCTGTGGGTTGAACATGATTATGAAAAGTTGAACCAATAAATCATCTAATAAATACACGGATTCCTATATGAATGAAACTATTGTTTTTCAGGTTTGAATTGTGTCCTTGTTTGTGTATTTCAATTCTCTGTACATTGATTGTACATTCGATTTGATTCAATGGGCTGGAAACAGGGTTCGGGCTTGTCGATTTGATACAGTCAAAGTCAGTGTTGTTGTAGCAGCAGCAGCAAAGAGCAAATTTACAATGGAATATGTGGCAAAGAGGTCGCTCCGAGATGTGGCAGCACTTCAATTTGATTTCGTCTAACAATGTTGGCAATAGGCAGGCAAAGTCTGTCATTTGTATTGTGTAATTATAGATGTTTATTTTTATTGTGGAGACCACCAGATATTTGGCTGAACCAAACATTCCACGGAGTGAAGACCCGCTAAAATATTGGGTCAAACACAAACATGTGTACCCACATCTATTTGTATTAGCACGTAATCTTATGATTGTGCCGCGTGAGCGCGTTTTTTCTAAGGCAGGGGAAACAGTATCTACAAAAAGAAACTGACTCAACCCCAATACTGTGGAGAAAATTGTGTTTCTCAATAAAAATCAATAATAATTTCATGCCCCATCCGATGTGTCCACAAGCACCTCAATATCCTGTCATAAGAAACCTGTCCAAAAGCACAATCACTGCCCCACTGACCTTTCCTCTGTAAATCACTTCCCACATTCCACATTCAAACAATTCACATAAGTCCCTATGACTGCCATGAACTGCACATGCAGTAGGAAGCACCTACTGGTATTTTAAATTAAATTGCTTACAATAACTCTATATATATATATTTTTTTTCTATTACTCTGCTAGTGTGATCACAAAGGTGCAGAAAGACATAGATAAGTGTTTGTTCCACTTCTTCCCAATGTACAGAGAATTGAAATACACAAACAAGGACACAATTCAAACCTGAAAAACAATAGTTTCATTCATATAGGAATCCGTGTATTTATTAGATGATTTATTGGTTCAACTTTTCATAATCATGTTCAACCCACAGAGACTGGGCCAAAATATACTGGTAGGCTATGCGAAACATTTGCACTACAAGTTTTCAACAGCAGAGGTCATCATAGAGTTTGCGATGCATTGGATGAATGAACCTTTTTCCGATACAATTGGCTGGAAAGCTTCACTGGTTCAGAAAGCTTCACTTTGCCATCACTTTGCTTTCTGTCAACAGACCAATATGATAAAGACACTCGCCCCCCCTCCCCCCTCCACCCTGACCTCTTCTCACTGTTAATCACTCAGTCAGTCAGCCTCTCTCTCTCCCTCTATCTCTTCCTCACCACCCCTCCCTTCCTTACCCTCCCTCTCTCCATCTACACCCCCCCACCCCACCCAGTCCAATAATTACAAAATAAAAGCCCCATGGAGGGAATTTTTACTGTAATGTTTGTGATGAGGCCTATTAATTAAAAACGTCTTAGTTTAATAACAAACATTCTGTCTCCCAACCCCCCCTCACCCAATTCCTTCATTACAAACTAAAAGCCTCAATGATTATCTGTACCTTAACCATGAAGCGGTTTCGTTGAAATACGTATTGCTCTTTCAAATACTACTACAACCACTACGAATATTACTAGTACTTCTAGTAGTACTACTACAACTGATACTTCTACTACCATACTACTATAGTATTTCTACTGCTATTAATACTACAACTACTACTAATGTTATTACAAATACTACTACGGCTAATAGTATCAGTATTACAGCTGTTTCTACTGCTATTGATACTAAACCGACTTCTACTGCTAGTACTACTGATTCCACGATTACAACTATAACTACTACTAATATTACTACAAACAATTTTAAACCTCTTTTTATTCATCTCAGCTTTTTGTTATTTCTGTATTTTTTTTATTCATTTAAGCTCCTGCAACTTCTGTATTTTTTAGAAAATCTATTGAAATTCAGCTTCCCCACTTCCTGTATTTTCAGCAGTTCTTTAAAATAATTTCAGCTTTTCTTATCCCTTTATTAACAGCAATGTTTTAATATTCATTTCTGTATTTATTTCAGCTTTTTTCATTTCTGCTTTTACAGCAAATCTATTGAAATTCATTTCAGCTCCTCCCATTTCTGCATTTTCAGCAATTTCAAATTCAGCTTTTTTAATATCTGTAATTTCAGCAAATGTTTTTCAAATCTCCTTCAACTTTCTGTATTTTCAGCTATTTTTAAAAATTCATTTCAGCTTTTTGCATTCCAACGCATTTTCAGCAGGAAATGCTTTTCCTAGTTCGACTTTCTAACCCTTCAGGTTTTTGTGGCGGAAATGCCACGAGGACAAGATTCCACACGTGGGCGCGTCATGAGAAGGAGGCGGTTTCACGTCTCGCACGTGGACCAGGAGGTGAAGCGGCTCGGGGACTTTCCTCACTGCAGAAGCAGCAGATTGAATCCGTAATTCCCGTGAGAAGCGGCAGAGGTAAGACACGTGTGTCTTTGTCTCATAACCCACCGATTCGCTGCTGTTCTTTGGCTCCAACGTCCGCGAGCTTCAAGCACCGACAAAATGTCCCACTCGGTCCAAAAGTTGTGGACGTCATATGTGACTCTTCCCCGCCAGCTAAAGGTGTGTTTGGAGTATTTTAATGTGGATTCCAGCTTATTGTAGCGAGGACGGTGGTGATTGTGACCAGTAAAGCTGTTCATGAGGAGACTATTCTGATGTCTCTGTCTTGTCTGTCTTCGTCTCAGACAAACACAACCAATGTGAATAGATTCAGGCTGATGCTGTTTGGTGTGGGTGGGTCAGAACATTAACCACGGAGGCTCACAGAAGCTCCCCTTTGTATAACGGATCCATGTCGTTGACTCCAATCTCCGGTTGGAAGGATCGTACGCGACCTCATGGCGTTTTCACAGGGACGCTGCTTGTTCACTTTAATTGGGGGACCATTAAGAATCGACACATGTCTTTGGATGTGTTCCAGGACCCGCCCACGGCGACCAGTTGTTTCACATCCACGACACCAGAAGGTTTCCTCCGTGCCGACCACCTTGTATTAATATATTAAGACATGAATCGCTCGATGCGTTTTGCTGCATGGGTTCGCAACCTGGTCGGTTCGGTCTTTTAATGTATTCTCTTAACTGTTTTGTTCGTGTCTGTGGTTTACGTCACGCGATGGCCGTAAGAAAACAATATCCTTGTTTTATCCAAATGTGTCGCTGCGAGGCCTCAGCCTGTGAAGAAGTCGCGTTGCACATGTCCTGAAGTGTTCCAAGACACGTTGTTCCAGATCCACGACACCAGAAGTTTCCTCCGTGCTGATCTACGTCAACGACATGGATCCGTTATACAAAGGGGGGCGAGCTTCTGTGAGCCTCCGTGGTGCACTGCTAAGAGCAGCCACCAGGGAGATGTTCTGATGTTTTCACTCACTGGGTTGGAATCCAGGTTGTGCCGATCTTTCCTTTTAATATATTTTTTTATGTAAATGTGTTCATACGTGGCTGTGACGTGGTGCTCACTTATACAATCGTAAACGCTGCTATGGATTTGTGATGCGTTTTGAAGATTTTCAGCAATATGTTTGTGAATATGTGACGGATCAGGGAACTGAGGCGGCCACATCTGCAGCTGTGGAGTAAACACAAGTCGAATTAGATTTGAATGGGAAAAGGGTTCCCAGCTCCACCGTGACTGGTACAGGGCTCATCCTTACTTCTCACTGCTCCATCACGTGAAGCAACCCTGGTGGTGGGTCTGCCAGTGTGGGAAATATAAAAATATAATACCTCAATTCTCAAACTATATAAGTGAAGAACGATGTTAAATATTTTTAAATCAAGAACTGAATAAAAATGATATTCACATATTTGTACTTTGTAAAGGTTGTTGTATTCTTCACTGTTTGCTTGGATTTGGCTCCCTATGAGTCCACAAAGCTTCATGTTCATTTCTTCATCTGCTTTAAACGCATTTAGTCACTTTTTAGTGTTTGTTTTCTTTAGTGTTCAGTTTTTCTCTCCTTGATCACCAGGTTGTAGTCGGCCTTTTACTAACTGATCACATGGAGAAGTGAAGCATCCGGAGAAAGCTTCCCCATGTTACCATGGTAACCACAGTGTCTCATCAGGACAGCTACATGTCCTCTTACTGTCTGTGTTTTACTGACTTCTGGACTCTCAAGAGGAGAAACAGCACAGCTCCATCTGCTGGAAGAAGAGTGATAATGTTCATCTTTTAAATCCTTACATGTCATTTAGCTGAAGCTTTTATGCAAAGCGACTTAAGTGCATTCAACCATAAGGATACAAACCCAGAAGAACAAGAAGCAACAAAGTGCAATTTCATCAAATAAGCCGCTTTACAACTTGCTATAGATAAGAGCCATTATAAGTACAATTTAGTACAGTTCGTGTGTTAGTGGAGGTAGAGTGTGAAGTCTAGAACATCCACATTCTATAATAGGTACAGGATTTCCCTTTACAAATATACATGAAGAAATGCTGCATGTTGAAATCTCCACCCTGTCCAGAGATGTATTTATGGCACTGCATACTTAGGAATAATTATAACCGTGGGTTTTCATATGAAAATAACATTAAACAGAACAGATGGGTGCAATAAATACACACATGCACAAGGTATTCATGTTAAATCAATATATAGGCTACTTAAACTCTGCATACAGAACGGCAACATGAGATATGTGTACTTTTATAAACAGAATATTACTAATATCATTTTACATTACAGGTCATTTAGCAGAGGCTTTTATCCAAAGCGACTTACATTACATTTTTAACCCATAGCTTTTACATTTTTGCCCGGGGAGCAATCAGGGGTTTGGTGTCGTCGTGGCGCAGGGGTTAGAGAAGGTGTGCTGGGAAGCACAAGGTTGGTGGTTTGATTCCAGGCTGCCCCATGTTCCATGTCGAAGTGTCCCTGAGCAAGACACCTGACCCCTAATTGCTCCCTGGGCAAAAATGTGAAAAAGCCATGAGTTTAAAGTGTAATGTAAGTCGCTTTGGATAAAAGCGTCTGCTAAATAACCTGTAATGTAATGTGTCTTGCTCAGGGACACTTCAACATGGGACATGGAGCAGCCGGGACTCCAACCACTAACCTTGCGACACCCCCGCTCTACCCATGCGCCACCGTCGATAATACAATCATTTGAATTATTACTTCTTTAAACTAAACATTTAAAATAAAAAAATATGTATTCATATTATATTATATTACTAGTATAATATTGATATTCTGAAACTATATACCTCGTGTTGTCATTCTGCATGCTGAGTTTTAGTGGCCTATACAGTGATTTAACATAAATAACATCCTGATGGACCGCTGCCTCCTGCCAAAGCAAGGACTACATTTATAGGATGGGAATTTAAAATGACGTCTCTTGACACGTTAACAGAGTTTAAAGAAGATAAAAGGAAGTTTGTCTTTCTAAACTAACTAATCTAAAAGTCTAAACTTTAACAGACAACAACACAAAGTGTCTCATGAGAGTTTTAGTGTTGAGGTGAATGAGCTCTGTGTGTTTGTCCTGATGAAGATAATAATGTGTGAGCTCTTCCAGCAGGTTGGTGTGAAGGTGTGAAGGTGTGGACTCTGCCATGAATGAAGAAGATCTGGAGGTGTTTGACCTGAAGAAATACTCTGCTTCAGAGGAGGCTCTTCTGAAGCTGCTGCCAGTGGTCAAAGCCTCCAACAAAGCTCTGTAAGTACGCAGAGTTAGATTCAAACATCAGAACTTAAACATGCTGCCATCTTTTATACTTACTGCTTCTTCATCCCTCTCTTCAGACTGAGTGGCTGTAACCTCTCAGAGAGAAGCTGTGAAGCTCTGTCCTCAGTCCTCAGCTCCCAGTCCTCTAGTCTGAGAGAGCTGGATCTGAGTAACAACAACCTCCAGGATTCAGGAGTGAAGCTGCTGTCTGCTGGATTGAAGAGTCCACACTGTGAACTGGAGACTCTCAGGTCAGGATTCAATTCAAGTCCACTTGGTGTCTTTATTTACATCCATGGTACATTTCTGACCTTCATAAGATTCTTTCTGCTTCCATGATTTAAATCAAATATGTTTATCCCAAATATTTCCATTATTATTATATTTTATTTATTTTCAATATAATGTAAATATTTGACATTCTAGAGTTAGTAGTAATGTTATCAGAGTGTTGATGTACATTAGTGGGTGTTTAGTTGTGACTGGAAACCAGTCAGCAACCATGTTAATGTGACCCCTCTGTACCTGATAGGATCTCAGTGCTGCAGTGACCTTCTAGTCCTCAAAGCTCCCTCAGATCATGTGACATGTGTGTTGTGTTGTGTGTCTGCAGGCTGTCAGGCTGTCTGATCACAGAGGAAGGCTGTGCTTCTCTGGCCTCAGCTCTGAGCTCCAACCCCTCCCATCTGAGAGAGCTGGACCTGAGCTACAATCATCCAGGAGACTCAGGAGTGAATCTGCTGTCTACTGGACGGGAGGATCCACACTGGAGACTGGAGACTCTCAGGTAAGAAGAGGCTGCAGCCACAGACCATCAGTCTGTAGAGGAGCTGGAAACCTTTTCTCTGTCCCACTGTCAGCCTGGTTCATAAGACCCCGACACACCAAGCTGACCTCAAACTACCAGAGACTCATCTAACTGTTTGTGTCCCACATGCAGAGGTGTCAAAAGTATTCACATGTATTACTCAAGTAGAAGTACAGATACTAGGGTTTAAAAAGACTCCTGTAGAAGTTGAAATACTAACTCAAGCTTTTTACTTAAGTAAAAGTATAAAAGTACTGGTTTCAAAACTACTTAAAGTATAAAAGTAAAAGTAATGTAAGAAATTCCATTAAGGACAAACTCTTAATGTGTAACCTCGCTCACAGAACACGGCAGTCCGTTACCATGTGATCAGAAGGCGCCTGCAGATCACGTGACCTGCCGTTGGGATGATGGAAACATGGCGACATTCAGAGACACAACAAAACAACACGTGTATCTGACTTAAACAGATAAAACCACAACCCATTTTCCAGTGACACGAGTCACACACATGTTGCTCGCATTGATTCGGTAGACTGCAGTGTCTCCCCCAGGTTCACTACGTCATGGGGGGGGGGGGGCGGGGGCACACCCCTGTTTATAATGATGGGAAACACTGAACTGGCAGCGGTCGGTTATCAAAACATCGGCCAAATAACCAGTATGTTCAGGCTTTATGAGCAAATACAGAATCCCTTTGTGTTCGTTTCCAAAGCCGCATTAAGACACACATCACTTTATTGAATTCGCTACTTGCAAGTCGCTGTGTTGTGCCATACTCTCAATAAAACATTTAGGACAAACCCACGGTAACGAAGATACTCATTTAACGTTACATGGGATCTGCGTGAGGAAGAGGAAGAGGAGGAGGAAGAGGAGGGTCCATCGCTAAATACCAACTTTCCACCGACCACTTTTCCCACCCGATGTCGCTCCGATCTGCCGGCGCATCGCGGAGAAAACGGGTGTCTGGATGCTAAATGTTTATACTTCTCATCCAACCACAATCAAATGCACTCTGTCTGGATAGCGCCATTTATCTGACAAATGACATGTAATAATAATCTGTGTTTTTGAACTACGACAAGCCGGAAGTAACGAGGCTGTTTTTAAAATGTAAGGAGTAGAAAGTACAGATATTTGCGTGAAAATGTAAGGAGTAGAAGTAAAAAGTCGAAAAATAAATACTCCAGTAAAGTATAGATACCCAAAATTTCTACTTAAGTACAGTAACAAAGTATTTGTACTTCGTTACTTCGACACCTCTGCCCACATGAGACCATCAACACAGACAGAAGTAGTGAGGAACAGTAGCCAGGATGAGCCTGAACAGGGAGGAAGGTGATGGCTTGTGTTGTGGGTTAATTTATCTATACTTTTAACTATTTTCTAAGTATTCTCGATCTATCTGACTCGATATGAGGACCCACACATCCACACAGGGACTTTCAGTTACACACACCGATAGAACGCACTGGATTCTTCAATTCACAGAGATTTACTGGAGCAACAACACTCGAAGCTCTTTCCAGAAAGACACCAACGAGGCGATGATGCGACACGTTAGGTTACATTTCTTTGACCATCAGATTGAGTGAAGCCCTTCAGTCCTAACTACGTAACTCTCCTCCTGTTGTTATTGTCCTGATGATGATTTATTCTTTGCAGCTAGCAGCCAGGCTAAGATTCGTCCTGGAGTCTCATGTGTTAAATCAGCTGCCGCTCTGATCCGAAATAAACGTGTTTAACAGATGAGGGCGATATATAAAGTCCCATTCACCTGTGTTCCTTCCTGCACCATCATACCCATTTCTGAAGCACGTGTTGGACGAAGAAGCACTGATATTGAGATGTGCTTTCAGACATGAGAAGGTGTTTGTGGACAGATCAGACCAGCGTGAAGCATCTCACCATCCCACAGATGTCTGTGTGGCACTTTTTAGATGCTGAACCTGTAAATAAAGGCACTATTTGTCGTACTGTCAGAAGTGTGTGTTTGGCACTGAAGTCCTTGGCACACATCTTTATCACCTTCATGGACACAGAAGAATGTAGCAGGCATCTTGTTAGTCATTTCTACACCATTTGCAAACTTTGCAGCCTGCAAATTTTTTTTATATATTATCTTGAGAGGATCTTTTTTGTCCCGTCACGTTTGTTGTGTATAAACATTATAAAGATATTTAGAATTAGACACAGCTTCTAGAGATTTGTGCATATGTGTCAAGGGATGCGGGGAAGGCAGGACTCAAACGCAGAGGTCGAGTAACAAAAGAAGACTTTTATAGTCAAAAATACCAAAAGCAAAGGGCCATGGGGGCGAAAACACACGAACCAGGGCAAAAAGGCAGGCACGAACTAGACACATCCAGGACGTTCGACGTGTATGACAGCACCCCCCCCCCCCTCCCTAAGGCCGAATTCCAGGCGGCCTTGGAATGTCCGGATGGTCTCTGTAAAAATCTCGAACGAGATCAGGGTCCATGATGAGGCTGGGAGCCACCTATTGTCGTTCCTCCGGGCTGTATCCCTCCCAGTCTACGAGGTACTGCCAGCCTCTGCCGCGCTTCCGTACTGCCAACAGCTTCTTCACAGTGTAGACCCGACCACCGTCGATCATTCGAGGGGGCGGGGGGGGCTTGGGGTCTGGCACCATACTGCTCTCCTTGACTGGTTTTATTTTGCTAACATGAAATGTGGGGTGAACACGAAGCGACCTGGGCAGGCGGAGGCGTACAGCAGCTGGGTTGATCACTCTGGACATGGGGAACGGGCCGACGAACCGTGGGGCCAGCTTGCGTGACTCCACCTGCAGGGGCAGTTCCTTGGCCACGAGCCACACTCGCTGGCCGGGCTGATAAACCGGAGCCGGTCTCCATCTGCGGTCTGCTGCCCTCTTGACCCTGTCCCCCTGTCTGATCAGCGCCTGGCGAGTTGCTGCCCAGATGCGGCGGCAGCGGCGGACCAGGGGGTTGGTTGAGGCGCTCAGTCTGGCCGTTAGCCTCAGGGTGGTACCGTGATGTAAGGCTCGCCGTGGCTCCGATGAGCTTGCAAAACTCCTTCCAGAACCTGGAGACGAATTGTGGCCCCCGATCCGACACAATGTCCCGGGGGAAACCGTGAATCCTAAAAACGCTGTCCATCATCACCACTGCCCTCTCCTTAGCTGATGGCAGTTTAGGTAGGGCTATGTAGTGCACCATTTTGGTGAATCTGTCCACCACAGTCAGGATAGCGGTGTTACCGTTTGATGTCGGGAGCCCCGTGACAAAGTCTACCGAGATCTCGGCCCATGGCCAGGACGGAATGGGCAGTGGCTGGAGCAAGCCTTCCCGGGTTCTGGAGGAGTTCTTGTTTCTGGCACAGACTGAGCATGCCTCTACGTACTCCCGGACCTCCGGCTCCATGGCGGGCCACCAGAACCTCTGCGTGATGGCAAACATGGTCCGCCGTACGCCCGGATGGCAGGTGAGCAGGGACGAGTGAGCCCAGTGAATCACCTGAGGGCGCAATTCCACAAGGACAAACAGGCGATTATCAGGACACCCACGAGGTGGAGGGGTCTCACCGTTAGCCTGCTTCACCTTGGATTCTATAGGCCAGGTCACTGCTCCAACCACACAGTTTAGTGGGAGGATAGGCTCAGGTGCCCTGGCCACCGACTCGGACCTGAACAACCGTGACAGAGCATCAGGCTTGGTGTTCCTCGACCCCAGTCTGTAGGATTAAGAAGGGGTTAGCGGTTAAAAAACAATGACCATCGGGCTTGACGCGAATTGAGTCGCCTGTCTTTCCTAATATATTGTAGATTTTTGTTATCTGTCCAAACCAAAAACGGGTGAGCCCCCTCGAGCCAGTGCCGCCATTCCTCCAATGCTGCCTTCACTGCCAGTAGCTCCCGGTCCCCCACGTCATAGTTCCGCTCTGCTGGCGTCAATCGGCGCGACAAAAAGGCACAGGGGTGAAGCTTGTGGTCCCCTTCGGCTCGCTGGGAGAGAATGGCCCCGATCCCCTCGCTGGAGGCGTCCACTTCCACCACGAACTGACGAGCCGGGTCGGGGAGTGTGTGGATGGGAGCTGTGGTGAATCTCCGCTTCAGCTCCCGGAAGGCTGCGTCTGCGTCGGCCGACCAACGGAACGGGACCTGTGGGGGAGTGAGAGCATGGAGCGGGGCTGCTGTCGCGCTGAAGCCTCTGATAAACCGCCTGTAGAAGTTGGCAAAACCGAGGAATTGCTGCAACTTCTTGCGATTATCAGGTGTAGGCCAATCGGCTACCGCACTTACTTTAGCCGGATCCATCTGAACCTTTCCAGGAGCTACGATAAAGCCCAGGAAGGAGACAGTAGTGGCATGGAACTCACTCTTTTCCGCCTTGACATATAGCCCATTGTCCAAAAGGCGCTGTAGGACGACCTCGACCTGTCTCTTATGGGTGTCAAGGTCGGGTGAGTAGATCAAGATGTCATCAATGTATACATATACAAAATGATCTAGAAAGTCTCTCAACACATCATTAATCATGGCCTGGAAAACTGCCGGGGCGTTCGTAAGACCGAAAGGCATGACTAGGTACTCGTAATGTCCTGAGGGGGTGTTGAATCCCGTCTTCCACTCGTCCCCCTCCCTGATGCAAACCAGGTGATATGCATTGCGCAAATCTAGTTTTGTGAAGATCTGCGCGTGTTGGAACTGGTCGAATAGAGTGTTCATTAGGGGAAGGGGGTATCGATTCTTGACCGTGATTGCGTTCAGCGGGCTATAGTCTATGCATGGGCGAAGAGTTCCATCCTTCTTCCCCACGAAGAAGAACCCCGCCCCTGCTGGGGATGAGGATGGCCGAATCAAACCTGTCGCCAGGGATGATTCAATGTAGTCTTTCATGGCCTGCCTCTCGGGCCCCGAAACTGAATACAGTCGACCCTTAGGGATGGGGGATCCAGGTAGGAGATTGATGGCACAATCGAACGGACGGTGAGGTGGTAGGGCTGTAGCTTTGGTCTTGTTAAATACCTCCGCCAGGTGGTGGTAGCACCCCGGCACCTTGGTTAGATCGGTGACCTGCGAGTCTGTAACAGAGTCAGTGCACACCCGATTAATTGAGGAGCTCCTCCCCTGGAGCTGTGGCTCCTGACACTGGTCCCTACAACTCTTCCCCCAACCCACAATGTCCCCGGTGCGCCAGTCTATGTGTGGGTTGTGCCGAGTTAACCACGGGAAGCCTAGGATTAGGTGGTGCAGGGGCGAGTGCATTGGGTGTAACCGTATGTACTCCCAATGACCGGCTATGCGGAGTTCAACTGGTTCTGTCACGTGGGTTATAGTAAAAGAGAGAGTTCCCGTTGAGCGCGCTCGCCTACACCGGTTTCTTTAATGGGATCACTCTAATTCCCAGGCGAGCGCACAAACTTCACCAACATGTATGACATAAGGGTTTGAAATGAGTCTTTAGGGTAAATTTCCAGAGGAAGATTAACTCCCTCTGCTCACTTTTGAGGCAAAGTAGTTATAATAATACTACATTTTATTTATGTAGTGCTTTACATGGTAGGCTACTCAAAGACACATTACAGTAAAACCAGCACATTTACCACATAAACACACATACAGCAATAAAACACATATGCACACTTGCTCAGCAAGTGAAAAATATGCTGCGCGCTTCTTCTCCATTTGTGCGTCAGTAGATCTGTGATGGACACCGTGGTCCACTTAAGAAAGCCGTGGACGTGCACTTATCCCAGCTGTGTCCACCTGGATTGACTTAGCTCCTCCTTCTCCTCCTCCATTTAGTTTTTGTTCAGTGCATTTTGCAGTTCAACACATTAGATCAGTTAGTTTTAGTGCCGAGCGATCTTGTCTTCAGCCGAGGACATTGTCCCACAAACAAGGTCTCAGCAGTTTTGTCTTTTTTTTCATGCCTTTGTTTTTAACTTTTCCTTCAAATAACCCTCCACCAACTTCAGAGCTTTGGCCTCAACGCTGCCCTCCTCTGCCCCCTCTCCCCGCCCTTACAGCTTCGTCAATGCAATGACGCCCAACACGTGTTTGTCCACTTGGTTTTGGCCCATAAAAGCTGATCAATGGATGAGAGTGTCTCTGAGGACACCTTCCTTGTCTCGCCACTGTGAATCTTCCCAAGATTCCCAAGTCGTTTTTTTCTCTCCACTACCAACAAAACCCACTATTTCATCACACTTTGTTGGTTTAATCCAGCATCTACTCCAGCAGTGCTCCCTCAGAGCAGCCTGCAAAATACCTTTTATTTTTTTTTTTTTTTTTTGACTGATGTGTTTTTTAGACCGTGACGCCCCGTGGACTCTGGGAAAAGTCCCCAGTAACACGACTTAGTCTGACACTAGAATTAAACTCTTATGGTCCCGTCCTTATTGTCCACAAACAACGTCCACTAGGTCTGTCAAAATGCTCAAAAATGACCTTCGAACATTGCCTTTAAAAAAACACACATATTCTCATAGCGCTTTAAATGAACGACAACAATAAATAAATGCTGATCAAGAGTTTTGTGCAATTTAAGGTTGTGATTCTTGTCCCAAATATGGCAGGCTTCATTCAGTGATTGAATCAATTATTATTAACATTAATTGTTAATAATAAAGTAACGACATTGAACGCTCCCAGCGAGCTGTGCTGGTAAACATGCAACTTTTCCTTGAAACAGCAAATAATCCAACCAGTGCATGAAGCTGTTGTAGTCTATTTAATTCATGCAAAAAGTAGCGACGAGCCCACACTAGTAATGTTTCTGTTAACGTTAAATAAAATGAGCCACACAATTCCAAGAAATGTGACGACAAAGAACTTTTACCCGGAGGTTCATAAAAAATAAAGTGCCATTAAAAACGACAGAGGCTACTTACATTTTTGGTGCTTGTATAAATAGGGAAAAACCTGAGTGCAATTGATTCCATTGTCAGGGGTTGTGAGGAGCTTTCAGTGCGCGGTCACTGTCGGGTCTACAGGTTATTTGCCGTCCACATTTGAAGGGGCCAGTGCCGACCTATTTTTATTGACTATATTCCAGCGTTCAGAGCGGACTGCGGATCCAGGCAACGTGAGGGGATCGCCCAGAGCCCAAAGCTTTGCACCACATGAGAGGATTTAGTTGAGCAGCTATTGGAGACTCTCTTTTTCTCTATGTCTTCATCTGGTTCTGGTTCGCCTGCCTTTGCTTGTTCACAACATGTTTTGAAGGTCGTTGGACAGTTGTCAGTTGAAAGTGCTTCTGTTGCCGTTTGCATTTGTCCAGCCTGTCACGGTACATATTTCATACACTCTGCTCACCTTTTTCATTAGGGACCATTGGCTTGTGGTCAGCTCCATTCTTGACAGTTTCTTCTCAAAGATGACAGCAGACACATCTGCTCCGATGCGTTGCAGATCATTTCATATGTGCTGTTCCATCTCGTTGGACAGTCGTTGATCAGCTTCTCACTTTTCAATCCTAGAAGTTGTTGTTTCTGCTGGAGGAGGTATCTGTCGCCGGGGACGGGGATTTCAATGGCTCTGACCCCGAGCCCTTTACGCACAGCCAGTTCATTGTGTGCTCACACATGGTATATGTCCCCTGTGAAGATGTCACGTAATCGTGCCAAAATATGTCAAACATACAAGGAATTTGTCTTGGCAGTTGGTGCGTGACAGTAGACAGTGTAACAATAGACAACAAGACAGCAGTGCACAAGTAATAAAGTAAAGTAAAATTAAATGCTAATGCAATGGGTTAGTAGAATAAGGCTATGGGTTAGTATAAAACAAGAGAATAAAGTTAAACATTTAAAATATTTTAAAAAGTTAAAAAATATTAAGCATAAAGTGCACTAGCGAACAAGTAACAAAGTGACGAGTGACGACAAAGTGATAAATTATAGTTAAAGTGGCATGTGTAGTATGAGGGGGAGTGACCGGTGGGATGTCAGAGTCAGTCAGTGGGGGACCGGCTCTGTTGATGAGCCCGACTGCCGACGGGGAGAAACTGTTGGTGTGGCGGGAGGTCTTAGTCCTGATGGACCTCAGCCTCCTGTCAGATGGAAGAGACACAAACAGGTTTTGTCCGGGGTGAGAGGGGTCGGCTACCATCTATTTAGCTGCTTCAGAGACCTGGAAGCAAACAAGTCCTGCAGGGACGGCAGATTGCAGCCGATCAGCCTCTCTGTAGAGCGGAGGACACGCTGCAGCCTGCCCTTGTCCTTGGCTGTGGCTGCAGCGTACCAGACGGTGATGGAGGAGCAGAGGATGGACTCCATGATGGCCGTGTTATCCTCTGCTCCTCCATCATGTGAAGAACCATGTATGTATATCCTCCATGTATGTGAAGAACCTCCAATATCTCTTTCATTCGCCTAGATTCTCTGCAGTGTGGCTTCCCTTCAGCTCGGTTCCAGTGCTTCACAGAACTCCCTGAAGCCGATCCCGTCCAACACTCTGATCGGCCTCAAGTCCTCGCATATGAACAAAATCTATTTTTGCCTGCAGGCCTCCTGTCGTGCTGCAGACAACCAACTTGTGGCGGACGACGCAAAATATGTATCCAGACGAGGCTGTTTGGCTGAAGTTGCACATTTTATGCCGTATGCACTTGGGTGCACAATGGAGCCTCAGGTTTTCGCCAGCAGCGGAACTACTTTATAGTCACTGTGTAACTTATCGTTGTTAGCGTTAAGATGAGCTCCAATATCGATTATATTCCTTAGTATTTGTATTTGTTCGGTACACACAGTATTGCTTATCTTCCCCACAATATCTGACGCGGATGATGGTGAAGCAGGTTAGTTAAGACAATACCTTTGTGATACTTTATTCTAACACTTTCTTGCGTAAAGGAACCTTTTTGATTAAGTTCTCACCCGGGACCCATATGTTTGACCTACAGCCCCTCCGACGGGTGAGCTTGTCCTTTCATACCGAGTGTGACTGGTACCTCTATGTATCAAGATAAGGGCACTCACCGGTGTCTGCAGCTTTCGAAGCGGTGTTCTGGTCATTCAGCTCCTTGGAGGAGGCTCCTCAGTGGAAAGGAATCCCCCGGAAACAAATGGTCTTTTGTCCCCCAAAAAGGAGAATTTTTATTCATATAAAAAGCAAAAAGGTTTACAAAAATTGATATAGAAAACAATAAAAAGCAGTTATATCTTACAGAACCTAAAGGTCACTGAGGCAGAGCACCAATGGTCAATTAGCTAGACTGAAGACTAGTAGATGTTTTTTTAAGGTTAAAACATGTTGGTATATATACGTTTCTAACAGAAGCAATGTGCGTCACAGGGGCTTCGGTTGCGCCAATCGTGGTTTTGAGCTGACATCTCAGGTTCGTGCATTATTTGCGGTACTAAGTGCTTATACAGGAAAACAGCTTTATATGGTAAACTGATTTTTTTTTTTTTTGGTGCAGGAAGCAAAGTGACTTTGTAAGCATTTTTGTTTTACACAGTATTAGCTTTTTAGCAGGCTATAAAACACATTGTTCATTTAATGTCTTCTTCTTCTTCATGACAGCCTCCAACCTGCAGTCAGTCTGCACCCTTTACACTTAGATGGACGTCCAATCTGCATTATGTCCAATTTAATAAACGTACCAAGCAGCATTACTGGTACTTACTTCTTTGGGGTCACAAACAGTTACTTCACACAAACACCGCCCTTCACCTCCATGGTGGTCTGGAAGGTTCCTGTGGGAGAACTTCCTCCCTCAGCAGCACTCCTCGTCCCTCACAGACCGACGGCACCACTGTAGAGGACTAGAAAAGGTCTCCCTGCTTCCCTCTGGTGACGTCTTGGCGTGTCGGTGAGAGGAGAGGAGCAGCAGCTCCGGTGTCGGTCCGGCTCGTGGTCGCTGGTAGCTCGCCAGATGTGGTGGATTCATTTCTTCCCAGTTTGAACTATTTAACTGTGACTTTATCTGACTGGTGATGAGGACCCACGCGTCCTCACAGGGACTCTTAGTAACACACAGAACACACTGCACATCTCATCCTTCACTTCAGACTCTTATTGGAGCAACAGCACTCGAATAAACCCACTTCTTTCCTGAAAGACACCACCTGTCACCACCTGGATGTGTAGATGCTGGTCATCTGCCTCCAGTGTGTCTTGCAGTGGTTTCTTTGCAGTGGTTTCTTTGTCGATGCAGGTCGATGCAGGTTGAAACATTTGATTGACTGACTGCTGAAGGAAGCTGAGTGTGAAATGAAGATGATGGTCAGTATGATGCTGATGATGAATGAGTGAACATGATGAGCTGTGGAAGAAGAAGAGGTGAAGGACAAAGCTGTGTGTATGAGAGTGATGTAATGTCCATGTCTCCATGCTGCTCTGACCCCCCTCCTCCTTTCAGGGTGGAGCCTGATGGAGTCCGATGGTTGAGACCAGGTCTGAGGAAGTGTAAGTGTGCTTTGATTCATGAAGATTCAACCATCTTCACACTGTGACATCACTCATTCACCTCTGTGACGTCATCATCAACGTGTCAGTAGATGAACACATGATTAATAACTGCAGCTGTATTGTGTCTTGTTCTCTCATCAGATTCCTGTCAACTCACAATCGACACAAACACAGTAAACAGAGAACTCAAACTGTCTGACAACAACAGGAAGGTAACATGGGTGATGGAGGATCAGTTTTATCCTGATCACCCAGACAGATTTAACCACTGGCATCAGCTGCTGTGTAGAACTGGTCTGACTGGTCGCGGTTACTGGGAGGTCGAGTGGAGCGGAAACGTTGATGTATCAGTGAGTTACAGAGGAATCAAGAGGAAAGGAGACCGTAGAAACGCAGTGTTTGGATGGAATGATCAGTCCTGGACTCTGACGTGCTCCTATGGAGGTTACTCTGTTCAGACAGGGACACGCATCACCTCCTCCTCCTCCTCCTCCTCCTCTGGTAGAGTAGCAGTGTATGTGGACTGTCCTGCTGGCTCTCTGACCTTCTACGACGTCTCCTCTGACACACTGATCCACCTCCACACCTTCAGCACCACATTCACTGAACCTCTTTATCCTGGGTTCAGGTTCAGGTCCAATTATGGTTCCTCAGTGTCTCTGTGTCCTCTTTAGGATGGAGAGTCTCCTCCTGGTGGATGTTGGTTCATGTGGGTGTAGATGCAGGTGGAGCAGGTGAGGGGTACCTGAGCTGGTCTGGACTCTGGGGGGTCCACAGCTCTCTGGGACTCAGATGGAAGTGTGAAAGAGCTCAGCTTAATGCTGCTGTGCTCCTTCAATCAATAGATGATCATTTAGATATTGGCTCCTAATTAGGCTTTAATCTTCATCTTTATGTGTTCAAGAAGACATTTTATAAGACGCTCTTTCATCTGTCCCCCCATATGAGACAAATGTGTCCTTATGTGTGTGTGCGCTTCATCAGCAATAATAAAAACAAGGTGAAGAAGGAAAATATTTAACTGCAAATCTTTCTAAATCTGTTGAGTGAAATAAAATCTAATTTCACATAATCAGGTTTGTTTTGAACAAGAAGCTTTTTAATGGTTCAGCAAACCTCTCAAGGAAATATTGAATATGCGTTACTTTTACTACTTTACTACGTGTTTTTATTCACTATAATGTCATTTACAACATTTACTCCATGTGTTACTTTAACAGAAATAGAATTGTTTGGCTCTAATGTTAAATGACTTTTATTGGAAACAACTGTACATGTTTAAACAGGCCATCAAATAAAGATGCTTTCAACACGCTGTATTATTTCTTTTGACATGAAATACTCTGATCCTTTTTAAAGATGCTGTACTATTGATTTTTGTACTATTTCCTCCATAATATGTGTATTTATTCTACAGCCCTGTTGCTGTGTCAATAGCACAGAGGAAACATTGCTGGTGCAGCATGTTGAAGAAGGAAGTGAGTAAATAAAGAAATGAGTAATGAATAAGTTGCTTTATTAACCTTATTAACCTTCACGCAGAGCCGTCTCACAACAACACAAACTACTGAGCTCGCTGCTTCAGGTGCAACTTGAAGCTTTCATTCTGCACTAAATGTCACACTTAAGTCACCAACAAAAACACACAAAGCACAAGGCCATCCTGGGTTCTGACAACGAGCAAGGAGACATGGAAAGTTGGATTGATCTTGTAATGAGTGGGCAACTGTAACCGAGAAGACACCGCATTGACTTGCTTGATAATCTTGAATGGGCCGATAAAACGAGGACTTAGCTTCTTGGACTGGAGGCGGAGATGGATGTTCCGCGTGGAGAGCCAGACTTCCTGACCGGGTTGGAGCTGAGGTGCCGCGCGTCTGTCGGTCTGCGTTCACCTTCTGACGTTGGATGGCCTGTCGTAGATGGACGTGAGCGGCGTCCCAGACCGCCTTACTCCTTCTAAACAAAACGGGACAGACCAACTGGACAGTAAACAGGGGGGAGTTTGGGGACCAGATATTGAAGGCCTCAGTACTCTGGGGAAGGGGAGCGCTGGATCGTGACAGTCCCTGAGCAAGGCACCTAACCCCTAATTGCTCCCTGAGCGCCCTTACAGCTGCACACTGCTCCCACTGTGTGGGACGGGTTAAAAACGCTACGTAAGTCGTTTTCAGCTAAATGAAATGTAATGTCTTACTTTGGATTCAATCTTGATTGCAATTTAAAGGGTGGCTCTGATTTTGATTTGATCTTCTGAAAAGTTTTGATAGATGTTGATTTGATCTCCAGTGGTTGAACCTAATTTTATTTAAATGTCAGATAAGGAAGTTATTATTCCATTGTGCTTTGAGTTAAGGTTACATCATCACTACTAGTTAAAGTTTAAATGGTATTCAAACGTTTAAACACGAGAGGATTTAAATCCTGATCGATTATCATTGCAGGTGGTTTAGACTTTCACTTTCTTAATTCGGCTTTTTTGTTTGAATTTAATTTGAACTTCTAGTTTGTTGGGTTTCCTCTTCTCTCTCCTGTGTTTACACCGTAATTGTATACGTTTAATCTCAGGTTTCCGATTCTAACATTGAGTTGCTCAAGCCATAACTAGTTTGATTTTTTGCCCTTTAATTACACCTGTATTGATAGCGTTTGATCTGTATTGTCGTTATTACTTTGATTGACTGTCTCCCTTTCAGATCCAGTAGTTTACTTTGCATTGCATCTCATCATAGTCAGTGACAGAATAGCTCCTGGGACAGAAGCGACACCTCAGGGTTCTTTAGACACACCAGGTTGCATCATGGTTACTTTTACCAGTCGGTTGGGCCAGTGAGCAGATGAAGATCAGATGGAGCCCAAAGAAAGAGAAAGGGAGTGGAGTAGGATGAAGAGATGCTTGAGAAGATGGCAGAAGAATGGGTGGTTCCCAACCAGGTCACCACCTGTGGGTGAAGACAGGCGCAAGGTGTGGAGGGAGACTGTAGCAGCAGGAAACCAAGCCACTACGGCTTATGTGGGAGCCGGCCGCTTAGATAAGTAAGAAGAGACGTGTCTGCACCAAGCGGCTGCTCGCCTACTGGAGGGCAGTCCACCCAAACACCCCCAAACCTGCTGTTGGACTGGCAGAAGAAGAAGAAGCAGATGGTGAGCCCAGTCAAGCCGCCACCTCTCAGTCCAGACACCCATGCCCCCCTCAGCTGTACCCAGAAGCTGCACAGGAGAGGCCAGGTCCTTCCCGCCACATGCAGAGAAAAGGAGAACTTCAAACAGTCCCTTTGTCAAACCGAGCATCCAGAACAAGAACCTCTGTTGCATCTGAGAGGAGGAACGGGGGAAGTCGTGAGCGATGGAAAAGATGAGCCTGAGGGAAACAACTTAGAAAAGATGACATCATCACATGAGGGTCACGAGAGCGTGGTGGTTGAAATAGGAGAAGAGGAAGCAGGAAGGAGGAGAGGCTGCTATTGGAGGACGTCCTCCCCATAGACATTCTCGGATATCTGCAGCAGCAGAAGCAGACTAAAGACAGTGAGACAGGAGACAACTGCAGGTGATAGACAAACAGCCCCAATACCTCTGGGGGGCAGAGGACAAATATCCAGCAGGAAGAGACCATTCAATGGGTCTCCAGCAGCCCCCACCGCGCAGAGGCAGACGACGTGGGAACAAATGAGGACGTGGATGTTATAAATGTGGACAGGAGGACTATTGGAGTGTCCCAGGAGTTATGAAAGGGACACGCAACCAAACGCTCCTCCACGGCTGTTCTATACAACGCAGCCCGGCAGAACCAGAGGACGGGTCCACCTCCCACCCCTCCCCATGCAACCCCCATAACAACTAGCTGGTGACACACCGACCCCCACTACTTCCCAACAGCTCAGTCTCCCCAGTTTACGACTCACATTCCAGGTAGAAGAAGGGAGAATAGAAAGTACAGACTATTGAGAGTGTCAGAAAATGGATTTACAAACAGTACGAAACATTGATTTACTAATAGAGGGAAACTGTCATTAAAAATGAAGAGACAAGGTTGTGAAAGATTTAAATGAGGAATGAAGGTGATGAGAAATAAGGGGAATTGTTGTATATCGTGTCAGTTTTTTGCAATAATCTTTGTAGTTTTTTAGTCTCCTCCTAAGCTCAGAGATAAGCAGTAAATTGTTGAGTGCTGCTGTTGAGGTTAAAGTGCACGATACACTTGATACAGTATCTGGATGATGGAAGCAAATGTCTGATCAAAGGAACATTGATAGCAGCAGTACATGAAATATGGAAACTTTGTTAGACGTCATCTTGTGATGGTTCAACTGGTACACACTTACATTTGGATACGCTAAACATGAGAGGTTGCTGAATGAATGAATGTACTAGATGGTTTATTTTGATGGGAAGGAAATAGGGAAGTAAGTAAAGAAGAGAAAAGAAAGTGTTTGAAAGTATGACAGAGGGTAAGTGGAAGTGTAAAGATGGAAAAATAGGTTGAAGAGTCAAACAGTAATGATGCAGATGATCACATATCATGACTGCGCAGACAGGCTGAAGGCAAAAGGAGAAAGAATTGACTGTACGGTTGGAGAAATGTGAGGTCATATTTGTGTGTAATCCTGGCGTGAGCAGATCTATTACTTCAAGGTCACAATGAACAAGAAAACTTGATGAATTAGTTGATGAAGACATGGAAACGTCATGCGACACCATGAGGATGAGACCTCTAAGTGAGAACGCACAGAGAACATCGATCGGGACATCAAGACAACATTTGTGTTCGCTGTTTGTGATTTGACTGGAATGAATGCCTCCTCAAACACGTCGGAAACGAGGCTGGTTGAGGATTTACAAAGCAGTAGGTAAATACTGAATACGCAGAGGCTTTCTTTATATCACATGCTTTCATTTTTCCATTGAGATGTTGTTCTAATATGAAGTGAATTCAAACAGGAGGGAACAGAACCAGAACAGCAAGAACAAAGAAGGGATTTTTCTTTTAAGAAAGCAACATTCATAAGCGTCATCAACGTGCTAATTACTTCAGGTGTAGTGGGTAGATATGTGTGTTTACCTCTACAGGCTTCATGCTGTCCTGATATCATTAGGGAACTCCTTCCACCATTTGGGAGCCAGGACAAAGGAGGACTTTGTTGAGTGTTTAGCTCTCTGTGAAGAAACCAGCAGATGCAGAGTTGGGAGTGAATGAGGGACCAGAGGCTGCATTCAGCGGAAAATGCAGAGGTCAAAGGTGAAGACAATTCGTGGTCGAGGAGGGACTAAAGGCTGCCGCATGTTTCTGCGTCTTTACGCTCTGTCGTGTCGACGCACTCGTTTCACTTCCTGGTTGTAAAGTCTTGCGTGTGTTGCAGAGTGTTGGGAGTAACGCGTTACACGTTACTGTAACACATCCTATGAGGCAGAGTTTTGGCCGTCCACCATCCGACAAGTCTAAGGGACCGCCGTCACCACCTCGTAGTGATCGGGAATGCTTTTATTGTCATAAGAAAGGACATGTCATTTCGGATTGTTTTTCTCTGAAGCGTAGACAACAGGTCTCGCCTGGCCCACAAAAGCCAAAAGGCATGGGTCTGATTAAAGGGGTGTCACCACCGGAAGCTGGAATGTCACAACCTGAAGAGGATGGACCTGATGACTGTTTCAAACCCTTTATGTCTGAAGGCTTGGTCTCCTTTACTGGGAACCCTGAAGACCAGCGTCCAGTACAGATGCTAAGGGACACAGGAGCATCCCAATCTATTATTCGCGAGGGCATCTTACCATTGTCATCAATATCCTCATGTCGCTCAAGTGTAGTTGTTCGAGGTGTTGGCAGGAGCTTCATACCAGCCCCTCTCCATAGAATTAATGTTCTGTCACACCTGGTAAATGGGTTCTTTAGAGTGGCTGTATTACCAGCATTGCCCATTAGAGGGGTAGACTTCATCCTGGGAAACGACCTAGCTGGTGGCAGAGTTGTACCAGTCCCTGAATTGGTAGACAGCCCCGATTTGCGTTCGGAGTCTGACAACATGGCAGAGATGCATCATGGCACATTTCCAGCTTGCGTGACTACCAGAGCCCACACAAAGAGATATCGCATTGATTTGTCTGACACTTTTCTGGTCACAGAACCGGTTCCTGAAGCTGTTGTGAGCGAGGTTCAGCCTGCTGATGATACTGGATCTACCCTCACCAGTCGCGAGGGGGTTGAACTGCCAGCCACCAGAGACGATTACATTGCAGCCCAAAGAGCAGATGTCACCCTGGTGAAATGTTCTTCATCTGTTCTTAGCCAAGAAGAAGCCAAGAGAAAGCAAATGGCCTACTTTCTCGATAATGGCCTGTTAATGCGTCGCTGGACTAGTGGAGGTTCAGAAGAGATGGATTGGAGTGAGACTTACCAGGTCGTGGTACCTACATCCCATCGTTCTCAGGTACTGTCCTTAGCCCATGATCACCCATGGTCAGGACACCTGGGGATCACCAAAACCTACGGTAGAGTCCTCAGACATTTCTTTTGGCCAGAACTCAAAACTGATGTTGTTAACTATTGTCGTACTTGTCATGTGTGTTAAGTCGTTGGAAAACCGAACCAAGTGATTCCTCCCGCTCCCCTCTGCCCTATTCCGGTAATGGGTGAGCTGTTTGAGAGAATTATGGTCGATTGTGTCGGGCCATTGCCAAAAACTAAGACTGGAAATCAGTTCTTACTAACCGTAATGTGTGCTTCCACTAGGTTCCCCGAGGCCATCCCACTACGAAGGATAACTACCCCAATTATGACAAAGGCTGTGGTAAAATTCTTTTCATTGTTTGGTCTGCCAAAAGTAGTTCAAACCGATCCTTCATGTCCTTCATGCCAAAAGCCTTTGCTCAAGCACTCAGAACGTTGAACATTAAACATGTGATGTCTAGTCCCTACCATCCAGAAAGCCAAGGGGCACTGGAAAGATTTTACCAGACGATGAAGTCAATGTTGCAAAAATACCGTGACCCTCCCACCCAAACATCTGTCATAACGCATGAAATTGCATGAAATTGTCTTGACCAGCCCTACACCGATCAAACAACACGCTTATCGGGTAAACCCAGTTAAGAGAGCGGCCATGAGAGAGGAGGTTGACTATCTTGTGCAGAATGGATTTGCAGTGCCAAGTTCCAGTCCATGGAGTTCCCCCTGTCTCTTGGATACAAAGTCTGACGGGAGTTATCGGTTGTGCACTGACTTCCGCAAGGTAAATGCCGTAACTGTCCCGGAAGCACATCCATTACCCCTGATCGACGACTGCATTGATGAAATTGGTCCCGCAAAATATGTAACTAAACTTGACATGTTGAAGGAATACTGGCAAGTTACTTTAACCCCACACGCTTCAACAATTTCAGCTTTTGTAACACCTGACTGCTTCCTCCAGTACACCGTCATGCCATTTGGTATTTGTAACGCTCCTGCTACTTTTCAAAGGCTGATAAATTCAGTCCTTGGATGTTCCACACTGTAGAGCGTATCTCGACGATATTGTCATCTACTCCCATGAGTGGGGTGATCACATGACTACCTTGAGAGACGTTTTCAGCCGTCTTTTAAACGCATCCCTTACGCTCAATCTTACCAAATGTGAGTTTGGAAAAGGAACTGTCCTCTATCTTAGTCAGCAGGTTGGTCGAGGACAGGTTTGTCCTGCGGATGCAAAGATCTCTGCGATTAGAGCGTTCCCCGAGCCAAAAACCCGGCGAGAGCTGCGTCGTTTCCTTGGAATGTCGGGATATTATCGACGGTTTTGCAAAAACTTCTCTTCTGTAGCAGCTCCGTTGACCTCGTTAACCAGTCCAGCAAAACCCTTTGTGTGTAATGAGTGCAAACAATCTTTTGAGAGCCTAAAAGGAATTCTGTGCACTCCTGTTCTGAAGGCCCCAGATTTCATGTTGCCTTTCAAGTTGGAGGTTGATGCCAGCGCAGTTGGAGCTGGTGCAGTTCTTCTGCAGGAGGATGCCCAGGGCATCGACCACCCTGTGAATTATTTCTCGCGGAAATTCAACAGGCATCAGCTTAGGTATTCAACAATAGAGATGGAGGCTCTGGCCCTGTTGTCTGCTCTACAGCATTTTCTGTGGCAGTCCATAACGGAAGGACTCCTGAGAAGTGAAAGGGGGTGTGTTCTGCGCTGCGGGCTGGTGGCCAGTCTTCCTGTCCGTGAGCTTTTGGCTGTCTGGTAGCAAAACTGGAGTTTTGTAAGGTGGAGGTTGAGGACCTTAGTAAGTTGGGGTACCCTGTACATTTTTGCACGTAGGTATACCTTTGTATAGATACACCAGGTGTAGTGGTTGTTGCCTCCTGTGTAACGTTTTCCTTTAGTCCTTTTTAGAGAAGCAGGTAAGGTATTTTGTTTGACGTGTTTTGGATGAAGAGCCAGTGGTGAGCTAGGCCTCGTTTTGTCATATTCATTTCATTTGTTTGGCACAACCTGTAGGTCCCATCTTCCACCATCTCCCTCCCTCCTGTTGGGAGCCATCTTTGTGTGTAATAAAAAACAGAAAGATCCCTTTTACCCTGACTCTGTCGCCTGTCGTTGATTGTCGTGTTACTGTCCTGGAATCAACAAAAAGGCCGTAACACAAGGTCTGGGGGACTTGCTGCTTGCATCATCAGCCTTTCCTCCGCTGCTGTATAAAGCCTTATAAAAAAAAAAATATATATATATATATATATATATATATATATATATATATATATGCCATCTTTATCTGCAATATACGATGGAGCCAAATCCAGGTCAAAAGTTTTGTTCATTTGAAAAACATACGTGAAGTTTTGGTCTTGAACATTGAAAAATAGAACAATGTATTCAAAATAAAAGTAAGTGCACACAAAGTATTTTCTGGTTGAATATAGTTTTGACTTTTTTTTTTATACTTTTTTTTTTCATTCACAATTTATTTTTTGAGATTCACTGTATAATATTTTTCTGTTGCAGATTTTATATTTTCAGATTCAAAACCCCTTTCATGACTTCAAATAACAATATTGGTTAAGCATGAAGGCCTTTTTTTCAGTGAAGCAACAGCTTGGCTCTCTGCTCATGTTTCTATGAGGAGACATGTTGAGGAGGGGTAGCCCCCCCCCCTTTAAATACTCCAAACAGCCATTTCATTAAGTCTATGATATCTATGATCATCAACACTTGGTTATTGAGGTGACTTTTTACACCCAAGGCTTGCAAAGAACTGTCTCCAGCTTTCAATGAATTCGCTTTATCTGTAGCAACATGCGTGAGGATAATAACTAATCTTGAATTGCTGAAAGAATCGTTTGTTATGTCTATTTGGGAGCAGTGGGGCTGTTAGATTTTGCCATGATTATTCTATTCATTTCATTTCATTTTCTATAGCCCAAAACTGTGAATTTGCTTTACAGTCCGTACACATGCAACATCCTCTGTACCAAAAAGCTCCCATCGGCACAGGAGAAACCCCCCAAAAAATGATACATCCTTCGATGGGGTGGGCACGCTTTTAAAAATAAAAATACAAATTTAGAAAGCAATTCAATGTGGCTTTGTGCCCACTTAAAATTCATCTTAATGTGTTTAAAGGAGAAAAAGGGACAATGGGGACAAGCTGGTGGTTTGTGTTCTCCCACGTATCAGTCCTTCTTGGTAGTTTCCTCTGACATCCTTTTTAATGTCCCGGAGGAAGGTCCTGCTATATCCCCGACGTCTCAGGGCCCGGCAGAGGGTCCTTGTGGCCAACTCGACATCCGCCGCTACTGAACAAATCCTGTTCAATCTAATCAATTGTGATTTAACAATTCCCACGCTAAGTGTGTTTTGGGTCAGAACTCGCGCCCCCCAGAGGCTCAACGCGTACCCGAGAGTCTCTTAAAGGACCCCCAGATGGACCGGACGCAGGTAAGCGATCCACTAGCGTTCCACCCTTCTTTCAGATGTGGACAGGTTGGGTCTGTTTGCCGGGCCCTGGAGGAATAGGTTGTGCACCCCATGCCTGTGAAGTGTGACACCAAAGGAGTTGAGGACTTGTACCGGTGTTGTGACAGCCAGGTAGAGAGACTGTTGCTGGTTTCACCCAGTTTAAGGATACCACACTGTTTACAACGGATCTGCTAAAACCAGTTTTTGTGTCGCAACGTGATGTCCTTTGGGATTTTGATCAATGGGTTCCTGGCAGTGTTAATTTAGTCGACGAAAACTATGACCAAAAATTTTCGTTAACGAACCTTTTTTCCCTGACTAAGACGAGACTAAGACGTGACAAACGATCTTAAAAAATAAAAACTAAGACTAAATCTATTCTAACTTTCGTTAACGAGACGAGACGAACATGGTGGTTGACGAAGTCACGATACTTTTTCCCCCTAAATCCGCACGCAGCTGACAGACAACAGACAGACAAAGTACGGCGGATATTAACGCGCCATGATGACGTCATCCACGAACCCAGGACGCTCGCAGCGGCGCAGCGGTGGTTCTTGTGCACCGACTACGGACCGCGACGACTATTTTACGCTTCGGCTTCGTTAGTTTAGCTCAGCTGTCTCTGGTTAGCTGCCTGTTAGCTGACTGTTAGCTGCCTGTTAGCTGACTGTTAGCTGCCTGTTAGCTGCCTGTTAGCTGACTGTTAGCTGCCTGTTAGCTGACTGTTAGCTGCCTGTCAGCTGCCTGTTAGCTGACTGTTAGCTGCCTGTTAGCTGACTGTTAGCTGACGGTTAGCTGCCTGTTAGCTGACTGTTAGCTGACTGTTAGCTGCCTGTTAGCAGGCTGAAGCCGCGCTGCTTCACAGAAACATGAAGACGCGTTTAAAGACCGTCGGACCTTTCTGCTCTGTTCTCTGGCGACGGCAGGCAGCGTTTCCTCGCTGGATGAGACGCTCCGTCACAAACACGTCTAACGTAATAAACTCGTTGCAGGTTCTGAAGCCAAGAAAATAATGTATTGCAGCGATTGTAGGACGTTAAGGTCTCTTTTGTTGGGACAGTGGAAATAATAAAGGAGCATGAAGTGTCAAAAGCGTTGCAAGTAAACAGACAAAGACAACAAAGAGTTGCATTTAGATCCCTGGTCCTCATGAAGTTGTTACACCTTTGCCAATTTGTTAAATTGCCTTGCAAATAAATGCTTTGCTATTTGTTAAAATCCAAATCCTTTCATGTAATGATGTTTCACACGTCATTTATATCAGCTCACACAAACACTTCAACCATTTGTTCTTCCTCCGTCACATTTTACAACCCACTGTGGCCGCGAGTCAAAACGTTTGCCGACCTGCTATAGACCTGTCCTATGAGGGACATCTATAGACCTGTCCTATGAGGGACATCTATAGACCTGTCTTATAGGAGGGACATCTATAGACCTGTCCTAGGAGGGACATCCATAGACCTGTCCTAGGAGGGACATCCATAGACCTGTCCTAGGAGGGACATAGACTATTATGCAGCTGTAGACACAACACAGGGGGTCCCTGGGCCTGAGAAGGGAAGAAAATGAGTTTAATATGGCTGTTAAATGTGACTAAAACTAATTACATTATAGTCTAGTTTTCGTCAAACTAAGAAGAATTAAAATGACTAAATGTGACTAAAACTAATATGCATTTTTCGTCTAAAGACTAAGACTAAATCAAAAATAGCTGCCAAAATGAACACTGGTTGCTGGTGGTGACTTGCGGTTCTGGTAGGGGTGTACCAATGCATCCTGAATCCAGTTTGGGTTTTTCTGTGGGCCGAGACAATGTCCAACAACAGAAACAGTGATGTGGGACCCAAGAGCCGGTCAGAGTTCCTTCTGGTGTTCCTGGTCGCCCATGCTGAAAAGCGTCTGTAAGTTTAATGAAGGGGATCAAAGTGTTGTCCTGCCCCCCTGGGAGAGCCGGGTTCAAAGGCGGAGATATCTCATAGACCTCCTTTCTAACTTTTTAAAGAAGGGATCAGGGGTAGCCACTCTCTCCTCGGGCCTTGAATAAGCTGTGCGTGGCCAAACCTCAGTCCTGCGCCTGTGAGCAGATCCGTTTAAACCTCAATAATTGGGACTTCAGAATGCCTCACAAGTTGTGAAGGTGATGGTTACCAGCAATAAGTGTCAATCTGTTAGTTAAAAAAAACACTTTGATTTAAAGGATCCCAGACAACAAGAAGTTGGAGCCATTGACGGTGAAAAAGTCCAAAAAGATCCCATTAGTTGGTGATGGCTGTTTAAAGTTTAATGACTGGGTGGTGTGAATTGAGGGTCTTAAGGAAGGAGTCAAACTCCTTTCCTGAGTGGGGCCAGACCCAGATGTCATCCAAATAGCTGCAGTAATGACTGGGACTGGCGCACAATGGGAGAATGGATTCTTCCCAAGTGGCCATGTAAACATCTGCATAGGCCGGGGCAAATGTCTTGCCCATGGCTGCTCCCCTAATCTGTAGGTACTGTTGGCCATTAAAGTCAAAGTCATTTCTGGTTAGGCTGAGCTCCAGGATCTCCTGGTCTGGTTGGGATTGTTCAGGGAATTGTTGCAGAATCTTAACTGCTGCCAGCTGCATTGTTGTGTCGATGTTCATATAGAGACTGTGCATATCCATGGTGAAGCGATGTGTCGTCCAAGAGATGTTAGGCACTTTCTGGAGGAAATCAGAAGTGTCCTTGTCAATGGAGTTGAGAATGGTTCCGACACAAACAAAAATAGGTCATTTTTTTGCACAAATAATTGGTTCCCAGTCCGCCATATAAATATTTGCTTATGCTGGGCAAACTTTTAGCCCATGGAAGTCCCGTGGATCTGGAGGTACAAATACGAATAGGCTGTCACAACGGGGTGGCGGAAGCAGGACTCAATAGCGGATTTAGATCACAGAAATACTGAAATCCAAATGCCTAGGCCAATCAAATGTCCCAGTATCCATCTCAAATTAACGAGATCATTGGTGTCAGGCTATCTCGGTTCCTCAAAGGCTGATTAGGATATTTTCTAATGTCCCTTATCGCTTTCAGACCCAGTTGGGTATCTATGTTGGTGTAGAGAGAATCAATGTCGATGGAGAAAAGCATAACACTAGATTTAAAAAAATGTTTTTAATAACTTCATAGGTGTCTTTTTATATATCTTTCATGCTTTTGGGACAAGTGGTTAATACGGATATCAATAAACTCTATTCTATGAGACACAGTCTCTGCCGGTGGGAATCTGATGTGGGACCGTCCAGGTCTCTGGATCCTTATGAATCTTGGGATAAAGGTAGAATATGCGTTGGCACCAACCGCCAAGACAAATTCCTTGTATGTTTGACATATTTTGGCAATAAATGTTTCCTGATTCCTGATTCCTGATGTGTAGGCTCCTCACCAGACAGGTAGTACAATTGTAATCATCTTTTTTTCATGAATTTGTCCCACAACCTACCGGATTAGTTTTTTTGTTTCAGGTTGTAAGGAGCAGGATGAAGGTAAGTAATGTAGTGCTGTTTAGCTTCGGTAAGGTGTTATTATTATGTTATTATAAGTCATTTTGAACCCTTGTCAGCAGGTTTGATTATTTTGGATTTGAACTGAGTGCCATCCTTTCTCCAATAGATACATTCTCCTTCTCCAGGCCCCGGGTATCTGGACTAATTGGTTAATGGGTTCTGAGGTAAGATTCCTTCAGGTTGATGAAGGGCTGGCGCGAGATCTCTGTGCTATATGGTAAATGGTAAATGGGCTGTACTTGTATAGCGCTTTTCTAGTCTTCTGACCACTCAAAGCGCTTTAACGCTACATGACATTATTCACTCATTCACACACTGATGACAGGAGAATCATACACAGTGACACCTGCCCATCTGTCACTAACATTCACACTCTGTAGTCCAGCTACAGGAGCAATGTTGGGTTAAGTGTCTTGCCCAAGGACACAACGACATGCGGGTTAGCAGAGCCTGGGATCAAACCGACAACCCTCTGATTGGAGGACGACCGTGCTCCCCACTCACCCACAATCACCCCTTAGTTGAAATGGTTCATCAGTTTAGATTTTCTGTGATAACCATATAGGTCTCTGCAGAGCATATATTTGTCCATCACTAGTGGAGCAGGAATGAAGTAGAAGCTCTTCTCCAGCAGTCCTTCATCCCCCTGATATAATAATACTCTTTTATCAGGATGTGGCTTGAATTAAATTGCACTTTTCTGATAATGATCTCGTGCACGAATTCAAACCTTCAAACAGAACTTTGACTATTGACGACACATTGGGTGAACACCAACAGTGAGACAATTCATTTATAGTCTGGTTATTGGCCCCTGATCCCAGGGTGGTGCACGTTACTATTTGTTAAATACTATTAATTTGAATAATTTGATGTTTGTACCTGCTGATAAACAGGAACCTGGCAGATGTCAACAGATGCCATTGCTTTTTAACTTCCAACGAAAATAATGTGTGACAAGTCTAACAACTTCCCCAAACGTCTTTCAATTGTATTGCTAATGCATGCTGATTCTTAACAAAATGGCAGGCGACCTCACCTGACGCCCGGATGGTCCATCTGCTGGTGCACTACGTCTGCATGCCTTAATTAACAAAATAACCTAATGAGAAGTGCATGCAATGCATTTGTTTATTCTGAAAATTGTAATATGTAGGTAATTGGTTGTGGCTGTCAGTCGTCTCCTCTGCTTCAAAAACATTTATAATTTAATATGATCTTTTCTTTAGTTTTGGGTTCAAGGAGGAGACATCCATTGGCCACCCGCCACTGTCTCTCATCTGACAGTTTAACTTTAGCTTTCTAATGAAACTGCATGTACGCGAATGTTTACCAGAGGCGTTTTATTCTGAAATCTTCCCGGAAGTCCCACGCACGTGTTCTTCCGGTGACACACTAGTAACGCACTCATTGGCGCGTGGCTGCATCTTGGTACGACAACAAGCAGCGCACGCGACCAGGCAGCGCGGCGGACGCGTCTTGCTGGTGAACGGTAGGTGTCTTCATCCGCGCGCCCCGCCGCCATTGTTGTGACGTCCCGGTGAGAGTGAACGGACGACGCTGCGTAGCGGGAGTGTTTGTATCACGACCTGTGTACCGTTAGCGTGGTGCTACTGTTTGTTTCTTTGTGTGTGTGTGTGTGTGTGTGTGTGTGTGTGTGTGTGTGCTGGCTGACGTGGTCACACATTGTACTTGGTTATTACATTCAGGTATTATGGGGTAAAAAGGTCCGAAAATATGGGGTCATTATATAGAATAGTTAACGCCAATAGTTACAGCTATCATGTTTGACACACTGTGTGTGTGTGTGTGTGTGTGTGTGTGTGTGTGTGTGTTTACACATTAAGGCGGCGAGCAGATGGATGATGGTGGAGGCAGGAGGGAGGAGGAGGGAATAAATTAGGGAGACATGGAGGCAGAGGAACAAGGGGACATTTATGTCCTCTTGTTCTGTCTTTGTTGAGGTGACTCATTGTCTGGTAGATCTTTTTAACCCTCTCCTCACACTCAGATGTGGTCTTGCTTGCGTCCCCCCTTCTTCTCCGTCCATAGACTGCTGCATGTAGTTAACAAGGAGAGGATGCCTCCACCTTTCTTGCTTGCTCCCATGGTCCCGTTGTGCTGCTGAGCACCTCCTTCTTCACCTCTCCTGTATATTCCTATAGGGCGTTGGTTTTATACTCAGGTGGGTTCCCGTTAGCTCTTTGCAGAACAACAGCTACTCTTCCTGGGATCCACAGAAAAGTATGACCACTTTGTATCTTCTCAAATGAGGATTTGACATGTGACTCACGTATTGCTGCCTAGTGGCTTAAAGCAAAAGATGGTGAAAGTATTTATCAGTGAGGATGCAAACTAAGCTAAATATGCAGAGCAGGACTGGTAACAACTATTACTGTATTATATTTTAGCTCATCAATCGTCTCGTTTCTAGTTTTGTAACAGTTGTTAAAGTTAACATCTCTAACCAGCTGCACGCACAGGACTGCAGTGAGGACACGCAAGCAGGACGCGGATGAAAACAGGCACATTTTATCCAAACTTCTTCATTCTGTGAAGTTTCGTGGGGCTTTTGAGTTCTTTCCTCAACACACTGATCGGGTGTTTTCCCAACAAACTAGGTTCATAGGTGCATCTCAATATATACATATACATGTTCTAATAGATCACATATATATATATATATATATATATATATATATATACAATACACACATTGGAAATACTGAATAATAAGATGTCCTTATTATGTTATACTGTTGGAATAAATGTTAAATATTTAAGTAATAATGCATGTTTGATACCCTTTTTTGCATTGCATCATGCTGGTATGTGTACTGAAACTGATTGGCTGACCCTACCAAAATAAAATCTACCATGTAAGCTGCACAGTGACGTAATTCCCTCACATGCATGACGTCAACAAAACGAAGCAAACAAGAGGCGTCAATCTAACTTAATGCCTTTCAATATATGTTGCATTTCTTTAGTTCCTGCACAGTGAGCACACATCTGTAATTAAATGATTCATGTTCCAATTACCTAACGACATACACACTTCTGGCTGTTAGAGGGGGAAAACACTGTCATCATACGGTGCACAGTTCATATATTGTGCATAGTTTAAGTTACAAAGTTCAACGCTGTAGTTTGAAGCCAAGTGGGTTTTTTTTCTTTATATTTACAGTATTGTTTTAAACAGTTAATATATTGTTCAATTTGAAGAAAAATATTTGACTTTGACTAAAAAAAACTTTCTTTTAATTTCAGCAATTGTTGTTTATGTGCTTTTTTTCTTTAAAAAAGTGTCTGTTCAGGGACCGTTTAGGCACCGGTATCTAAAAACCCCAAACGATACTCATCGCTAGCGGCTAGCACTCGAAACCCAGCAATTATGTGTTCTGTGGTTGAAAAAGGCAAAGAAACGATGATGACATTTGGGTGCTTGTTTGTTCTCACATAACAGGAGAAATGTTCCACAGATCAGATGCAATGCACTCGCTCTTTGTCCCAAACCCTTTCTATCTATGGGGACATTGTTACATCTTGTAAGTCAATTTACTTGAACTCTTAAAATTGAAGTTGGGAACAGTGCAAAATATATATTTCCACATTCAAGTTTTTCCAACAATCTTTTCTGTGTTGCACTGCATGCGCACATTAATGGATGCCTGATATTATCCTACATTACTCAATATTAGAATATAATAGAGAATAACATTTAATAACAACCATCACCAGTTCAGCTTATCACAGATACATTGGTGTAAGTGTATATTGTAATTCCACCGTTACTAACTTGCATAACCTGATTGAAACGAGTGGTGATAGTGATGGGAGGTGTGTTGTGTAATCGCTGTGGAAGCAGAGCGAGGTGGTTTCCATGGCAGCACCAGCTCAGCCTCAGGCACGTAGATGGTGTTTACGAGGCGAAGGCATCACGTGTAGTTGAATAATCAGTGTTTGCTCTTTGTTCTCTCCCCAAATTGACGTTGTATTGTGTCGGTTGTCATGGCAATGTATAGATTAGTCACGCCCATATTCCCCCCCCCCCCCCCCCCCCCCCCCCCCCCCCCCCCCCCCGCTCAGAATGGAAGCTCGGTTCCAGAACAATCACTGTGGCTCCGCCCCCTTTCCGGCGCTGCTGCGGCCTGTGAATACGTGTGTTTACTGTCCCATGTTGTGCTGGTAAAGCAACCATTTTAAATGATTATATATATATATATAATATAATATCCTTTGACTGAGTGTAGTCACCCGAATCACAAACGTGTGATGGCGACTTGTGCATCGCATCAGAAATAAGACATTAAGACATCGGACAACAAGACCAGTGAATGGTGGATGAACGCAGTATATTCAGCTGACAATAGAATAGAAGGGCTGTACGTGCTCTACATATGTCCTCTACACCAAAGCTGAGCTCACTGCAGTCGATGGACTATTGGATCACTTTCTTTATTTTCTCTTCCTCAGGTCGACTGAAGGCCAACAATGCCTGTGGCCTCCACCAGGACGGAGCCTGGTGAGACACCGTCCTCCCCACGGAGGAGTTTGTTGCTTGTACCCAGTATATATATATATATATATATATATACTGCTCAAAAAAGAAATAGAGGAAACTTGGAAAACACATCAGATCTCAAAGTGAAGACATGGACATTTTAATGTCTTTAGATGGAAATAAATATAAGTATATGAGTAACACTAAAATGACATCATCATTACTGAAACGGACTAACGCAGTGGTCATATTGGGTGTGTTCTATTTAAAATATAACGAGGATTGAGCAGTGAACTGTGTGTGTGGGTCCACAGTAACAATCTGCACCTCCATGACCAACGTACGTTTGTAATAGTGTGTTTTGAAATTAATAAACCCAATTTTCAAAATCGTGTTGAAAATATGCTGCAAGTATCTGACCAATCCGACAGTTTCTGTACATGTGTATTTGAATTGACTCTGGTATGTCACGGCCTCCCCGCTCTGTGTGTGTGTCCCCGTCTCAGTGCCCCAGATGTTGGACGCGATGAGCGACAGCACCACCAGCTCCACCACAGCCAACGACCTGGACCTCATCTTCCTCAAAGGCATCATGGAGAGCCCTCTGGTGTGGAACACGCACACGGACAGCGATGCCTCAAACGTTGTGTGTCGGTTTGACGTCTGTGTTTGTTAGGAGCAAGAGGAGAGCCTGAAGGAGCCGCGCCCGGCGCCGGTGAGGGAGAACAATGTGGAGCTCCTGCAGGAGATCCTCAGGGACCTGAACCCCTTCACAGGCGACTCGGACACGGCGGCAGAGCTCGCCCGCATTCTGACCCAGCCTCACTTCCAGGTGTAGAACGCTTTGGAATGCACTGGGAAACCAGAGTGTCGTTCTAATGGTTGAGTCTTCCAATAAAGGGCTTTTTGTAGCGCTTTGCACAAGAAATCACAGTGTCTAACGTCCCATGTCTTTGCTGCCTGTCAGTCTCTGCTGGAGACGCACGATACAGTGGCGTCCCAGGCGTGTGACAGCCCCCCTCTCAGCCCGTGTCATTTTGTGGATCACGAGCAGGAAGACGGCCCCACGCCGAACCTGCCCCCGCCCCCCGACGCAGTCCGCATGGTGGGCATCCGCAAAGTGTCTGGAGAGCACCTGGTAGGTACCGTTCAAACCTTCCCATCAGACATTGATCGTTCCGTCCCCCCTACGTGATGCACGCTCTCATGGACCGGGCTCACATCTAAAGAGCTTGTTCTCAAGTCAAGCTGGCACAGAAAGTGGGAAGCATCCATTTACAGGAGCTCCGCATGGGGACCCAGCTTTTAAGGCATAACTGTTGCAGACTGACGTAGGTCTGGGCGGTAGATTTCGCCGGCTCGCACCACCTTAGACCTCCTTAGCTCCTCCCACGCCGGTCAGCACTTTTCTGCTGCAAGCTGGTGATTATAGCAGAATGATTCTAACAACAGCCTGTTGCCTTGTTGTGTTGCAGGGTGTTACGTTCAAAGTGGAGGGTGGTGAGCTGATTATTGCCCGCATCCTCCACGGAGGGATGGTCGACCAGCAAGGACTGCTGCATGTCGGCGACGTCATCAAAGAGGTGCGGCAGACGTCAGTACGCGTGACCTTACCTGGGAGGGAGGGCATTAAACCTCCAGCTGATAGTCCTTGGTCTTCTCTTTGTTGGAGTTTGGATCTCCTTTTTAAATGAGGACGGCCATCGTACTTGTATATGTAGAAGCCACTGTCAGCAGCCGGTTTAGCACAAAAACACTGAAACATGTTTGGCTCTGTCAAAAGTCATTGATAAATGGCTGATCATCTGCGTTCCCGTGTGCTGGCTCTCCTATTCTGTTATTTGTGGCTGACTTTGGAGCGCCGTGCTGATCTTGCCCATGTGATGGATGATGCGTGGTGTTGGCAGGTGAACGGTCGGGAGGTGGGCCAGGACGCCAGCGTTCTGCAAGAGGAGCTGCAGGCAGCCAGCGGAAGCGTAGTTCTGAAGATCCTGCCCAGCTACCATGAAGCCATACAGCCGAGTCAGGTGACGGATCGCTGCCCCCGTTGCCATAGTAACAGACGTTCACGAGCATTTACAAACGTGAAGCCCAACGGCAGTGAACTAACTACACCACTATATTCTACCGCTATGTGTGTCTGTTTCCAGCTGTTCTTTAAGTGTCACTATGACTACGACCCGGCCAACGACAACCTCATCCCCTGTAAGGAGGCGGGGTTAAGGTTTGAGGCCGGAGACATCCTGCAGATAGTCAACCAGGATGACGTCAACTGGTGGCAGGTGGAGTACAAGGACTAGTGGAGATCTGGGCTTTTACGTGTTTAGTTGACTTCTGGCTCGTAGCGGTTTCATGTGATGCTCGTATTGTCTTTGGGTTGAGATGTAATAAAACCACAGCTTCTGTTATGAGTGTGAATGTGTGTGTGCGTGTTACACAGGCCCGTCACGTGGAGGGTGGCAGCGCGGGCCTGATACCCAGTCAGATGCTGGAGGAGAAGAGGAAAGCCTTTGTCAAGAGAGATGTAGAACTGGCACCAGCAGGTAACCGGGAGGGCGAGGAACAGCGGTGCTCCTCAGATGGACTGCACTGGTTCTAGTCTGCACATCAGACATTTATACTATCAACACCGCCGTCACATCTACTGGGATTTAGGACAAATGTCCCGTCCTTCTCATATGGACGTTCTGCTGCTTCTCACTGCCGCCTGGTGGTGAAAGCCGGTGAGACAAGCGAGTTGACGTCCCACAGCTCTTCTCGTGCCGAGTTGCTTCAATAATAGTCTATTTATATGAAAGGCAAACATTGTGTTTGTTTTACTGATGAGAGCCTGTGAAATCGGTCTAAAGGGGTTTTCAATGAAACCAGCTGAGGGAGGTCTGGGAGTCATGGGTGACAGGGACTAACTGTAGGCCCCGTTGATGTGACAGGGAATCTGTGCACTGGTGTTGGAGGCAAGAAGAAGAAGAAAATGATGTACGTAACCACCAAAAATGCAGGTAATAACGCGCTGTCCTCGGATACAGTCATCACTGTCCACGGTCCACTGTGAAATAATGAATCCTCCTCTCCTCTGTCCTGGTTCCTTTCTTCCCCTCGTCCACACTTCTCCTCTCAACCCTCCGTCCTTCTCTCCTCTGTCCTGGTTCCTTTCTTCCCCTCGTCCACACTTCTCCTCTCAACCCTCCGTCCTTCTCTCCTCTGTCCTGGTTCCTTTCTTCCCCTCGTCCACACTTCTCCTCTCAACCCTCCGTCCTTCTCTCCTCTGTCCTGGTTCCTTTCTTCCCCTCGTCCACACTTCTCCTCTCAACCCTCCGTCCTTCTCTCCTCTGTCCTGGTTCCTTTCTTCCCCTCGTCCACACTTCTCCTCTCAACCCTCCGTCCTTCTCTCCTCTGTCCTGGTTCCTTTCTTCCCCTCGTCCACACTTCTCCTCTCAACCCTCCGTCCTTCTCTCCTCTGTCCTGGTTCCTTTCTTCCCCTCGTCCACACTTCTCCTCTCAACCCTCCGTCCTTCTCTCCTCTGTCCTGGTTCCTTTCTTCCCCTCGTCCACACTTCTCCTCTCAACCCTCCGTCCTTCTCTCCTCTGTCCTGGTTCCTTTCTTCCCCTCGTCCACACTTCTCCTCTCAACCCTCCGTCCTTCTCTCCTCTGTCCTGGTTCCTTTCTTCCCCTCGTCCACACTTCTCCTCTCAACCCTCCGTCCTTCTCTCCTCTGTCCTGGTTCCTTTCAACCCTCCGTTCTTTCCTCTTCCCAGAGTTTGACAGACATGAGATCCTGCTCTACGAAGAGGTGGCCAAGGTCCCGCCTTTCAAGAGGAAAACTCTGATTCTGATTGGTGCCCAGGGTGTCGGGCGGCGGAGGCTGAAGAACAAGCTTCTTCTGAGGGATCCACTGCTCTTTGGCACCACCATTCCATGTATGACATCTTGTGTAAAGCTCTATTAGCAGCAGGAAGCCGAGGAATGATTTAGAACAGAGGTCATGTGGACTTCTGCACTTCCCCTCGTCCCTTCTGAGACCAGAGGTCAAAGTCAACTGGCTCGAGTTTCAAAATCCTAGAGAATTTAATAACAGAAGTAATATAATTACAAATGATAATTACAAAATCCGAAATAAAGTATGAGTAGTGTAATATTACTTTCCTCTGGCCCGGTCTCATATGACCATGAATATTGGTTCTCAGGAGGCGTCTGCCTGCTCCTTCTCAGCTCAGGGGGCGTGGCCTGTGCTGTCCAAACAGAGAAGGTGAGAGAGAGAGACGGGTGAGAAACATGAGGAACAATCCTCAATGGACTAAATACTAAACCACCACAGTGGGAGAGTGGAGATTATATATTTCTATTTCTATTAAACTGTTAAAATCCTGTTTTATTTTTTCAATTGCAGCCCTACTTTACTTAGTTGAGAGAACATTATGTGTATTTGCAGTCACACACAGATGTTCAGTTCTTTGTTACGTCACATTAAATATTCAAAAGAGTTTTAGTATTTGATTTGTTAGTGGTGTATTGATTAAATGCAAATGCTGATACAACTTGAAGCACACTAAGCAGTCACATTATGACCTCTGCTTGTAGAAACTTTCTCTACATTTTAGTTGAAGCCCCCCGCTGTAGAGTAACCACAGCTTCTTCAGGGAAACGGCGCCGGCGTGTGTGTGCATAGCTGAGCGTCACATTGTGTCCAGATACCTCCAGAAAACCCAAGAAGGAAGACGGCGAGAGTCGCATGTATGCCTTCACCAGCCGCAGCAAGATGGAGGCCGACATCAAGAACGGGCGCTATCTTGAACATGGAGAGTACGACGGCAACCTGTACGGAATAAAGATGGACTCCATACACGAGGTGGTTGAGGCCGGACGCGTCTGCGTGCTGGACGTCAACCCTCAGGTAGGCACCAGCATCCCCGCGTGATGAGCTACGCCGCAGCCACCGGGCAACATGCACATACTGTCTGCCTGCCAGCGGGGCGCTAACGTTAGCCCGCTTTACACAGCGCTCCCTTACAACATCCATTAGCTCTTCCGTTCAGCTGACAGGTCGTCCATGATTCACCCCGTTGAGGGGAGTGTGTCTGTGTGTCTGTGCGTTTGTTGCTGAGCAGAAAGGACACAGAGCTCTTTGAGCTTCACTGAAGCAGCTGACTGTTGGAAGGGGAGGAAGCGTTAAAGTGCCCATAAAACCCAAACGTTCAGCTGGAAAGGTTAAATGCTGCAGGGCCTGAGGGGTTTTTCACAAGTACTTTATTCACGTAACGCAAAGTCATGTGATCCATTTTAAGAGCAGTGTTTCTGCGTCTTTACGTGTCGACGCGCTGGTTTCACTTCCTGGTTGTAAAGTCCTGCGTGTGTTGCAGAGCGATTCACCTCCAGAACAACAGGTGGAGTCACGTGTTTTGTTGAAGACGACCTGGAGAGTCACGTCTTTGTGTGTGGAAGTCGCTGGTTGCTTTATTTATTGATCATAGACTTTATTGCCCCGTGCATCCACACTGCTGCTTTGCATCAAGGACACATTTGTCCCGTATTTTCCTCCACGACTTTGTTCCCCTCGTTTGTGGAGATCTGCCTCCATGAATCAGAGGCCATCCGGCGTCCTTATAGTCCGCCAATGACGGCTCATATTTAAAAGCTCTTCAGTCTGATCCGTTCTCTCGTCAACGTTCTTCCTTTTAATAACGGCCGTATTGTGCTGTGAAAACGGAGACGTGAGACTCTAAAGGACGGAGTTAGAGACCAATCATAGCGTTGCGTCGCTTTTGAAAAATGGGTCGACGCACGCAAGGAGGTGTGAAAAGACACGCAAGGGACACGAATGGGGCTCGTGCGTCTGCGTGTCCTTGCGTCGCTGTGAAAACGCAGAAGCATAAACTAGGCTTCAGTGTCCACAAACAAATGTGAGGTAGTGTGTTTAGTCTCTGTGAATCTGTGTGCTTCTAATCATCATCATCATTTTGCATTAACTTCCAATGTAAATATGTTCGTGGCTGTTTAGATGGATGACATGTACCTGTGGATCCTTTGACGCACACAATTGAAGAGAGTCTAGCCGACCTCTACAGAATGACCTGTAACCCATCGAGGGTGGAACCCCTGGTCCCGACACAGAAGGGGTGGATTAGTGAAATGAAATTCCGTTCTAGGGGCAGACTTTGTTTGCTTCACTCAGAACCACCTAGTGAACTTCTGCCCAACGAGAAGGACACGTTCATTGTACATTGTGCAGCTTGTGGGAGTTTCTCCAAACAAACTGATTTAATGTTCTATTTCTAGTGTCTTTATGAGTTGGACACACTCCTCATTGTAGCATCAGAACATTGTCTTAACTGTCTCCTAAAAGTCTTTCCAGACTTCTGATTCAGTTGAATGTTGTTTGCTTCCTCAAGATTCAACTCAATTTATTTAGTATGGAACAAATGACCGATTGGCCTCCGAGGGCTTCAAGTCTGTACGTATGCAGGATGGAATAATGATGAAATCCTAGTCATTTATCTCTCAACCGCTTCTCGTGGTTTCGATGTCCATTCGTATGAGTAAGTATAAGTATAACGAGCTGGCTGGATCAATAAATATAATTATCGTCTGCAAAACAATGAATGTTTCTGCAGTGTTTTCTGATTAACCTGCCTAAAGGAAGCACGTACAGGCTACAAAACCCCAAAACAATGTTTGCGCGGCTGTAATATAATGTATGGCTTATGCCCTAACTCCTCCTTTAATATAAATATCATTAAAACAACGACTAAATAGGGGGAAAGATCAATATGCAGGTATGAACATCCTCTACAGTAGAGTATAACCTCATTAATTCAGTGTCACCAGTTTAAACGCTCAAAGGCACAAATTCAAATCCAAATTGTGTGTGTGTGTGTGTGTGTGTGTGTGTGTGTGTGTGTGTGTGTGTGTGTGTGTGTGTGTGTGTGTGTGTGTGTGTGTGTGTGTGTGTGTGTGTGTGTGTGTTGTAGTCCCTCAAAGTGCTGAGGACCTCGGAGTTCCTGCCCTGCGTGGTGTTCCTTCAGGCTCCAGACGTTGAGGTGATGAAGGCGATGAACCGCTCGGCGGTCGAAGCAGGCGTGATTCCCAAGTCACCGACGGTAAGAACCACTTTCAGTAGCATCGTACTCATGGAGGGAGGAGCGTGTTTCAGCTTGAGAAGTCACTGTGATTACGATAATCCAATCAACGTGTTTTCAGGACGAAGAGCTGCAGAGGACGTGCGATGAGAGCACCAAGATGCAGGCGGCCTTCGGCCAATACTTCGACCTCAGCATCGTCAACGACAACTTGGACGAGACCTACCGTACCGTCAAAGCCGCCCTGGAAACGGTCTCTAAAAACCCGCAGTGGGTCCCGGTCACCTGGGTCTTCTAGAAAGAGGCTGTAGTGAGGATATGAACATACGCCACTGGGTAAATCCTGTGCGTGTTTATCCATAGATTTAAGTATTGATTAATTTATGTTTTTAAATGATTTGTATTGTTAATGATGTTTGTATGTCGAGACATCGATACTAATTACACCCAATCACCAAGCGCTAATCTTTTTATTAGAAATCTTTCAGTCACCCAATGTTAGATCTATGATGCTTTCGTGATCAAACGGCCATCGTGATTTACGACTTTTATTGTCCTGCTAAATTGTGTCCCCGGGTGTCCAAACCGCCAAAAGTCTTCAATTCATAAATAGTGTGAAAAGGAAAAATTCAGCAATTTATATTGTCATGAATACATTTTTTAGAATATTCAATAATATTTGGTACTCATTTCTTCATTCAGCAATCGATGGCGACTTACAATGTAGGATTGTAATAGAAAAGGTGTTTGGTTGTAACTTTCCCCTCTGCTGCCCTGCGTCATGCACGAGGGGGACAAAAGGCCAAATGGGGCCAAATATTTATAAAAATGTTTACAGAGAGTGAGGGACTCTCCATGGTGTGCATTCACCATTTAATAAGATTCCATTGTAGTTTTCACACCACGAACTGTAAGCCAGCGACCTGAATCCACAATAAGCCACGGGTACTAACGCCAGAGCTAAATACACGGCGACGAGCAAAACGAATGCGTGTGTAACATCAAACGGGTCCGTGAGGACTAAAGGTTATGGGCCGCTGTCTCAGCTTTTGTTTTGGTGGCTTCCTGTTTTATTTTGTATTTCAGTGCCTCCTTTGTTATCCCGCTGTGTGTCCCATGTCTTCTTACCGTAATGGTGATGTAGCTTCCTGCTACTGGCTCTCTTTTGCTTCCCTTGATGCATTGTGGGGCTTTTCCTTGATGATATTTTCTGATCCATGTATTTGTTTTCCTTGGATTCTCTGTCTGTCGTTTTGGACCTGGGGGTTTATTCCTCGGGTCCACTGGCGCACCTTTTTCAGCCTCTCCCATTCGGGTTATTGTTGAAACAAAACACCTGGTGAGTCTGATATCAGTCATGAACACATCCAGGATCTAACGGTCCCCACGATGGTCAACGGAGCAGTTGTCTAGTTTGAGCTCCATTGACAGATCGAAACAGAAGCTCTATTTTATGACAAAATTACTCCGACTGTCATACTTCTTCTTTCAAAGGGGAAGCTGGTTGTGTTTATTAACTTGGTTGTAGTCGTTTGTAGAGACAGAGATACAAGACACTGCATGAGTGGAAGGATGTGCAGGATTAGTCTCGTGTTGTCTTTAAACTTGACATGTGTGGTGCACGCCTGGGCATCACATGCGTAACTGTGCCAAAGCTCCCCGAGCTGCTCGTTGTGCTCCGATCTTTTATTGTGGCAGCTACTCACCTTTTGATGCACAGTTAGATAGAGAGTGAAATAGTGATGCTCAGACCAGTTGTTGTTAGAGGAGACATTTAGTGACTCATTTTTTGTAAAATTACATTTGTATTTATGCTCTATTTTCTTAAAATAGCGTGATTTTGTCCGGCAGCTCTGAGATACACGCCCGTGTTAATCTCCCTCTCATTGTAAAACCTCACTGTGAACTCTCCACAGGAAATGCAAATGTGTGAGTATCTTTAATGATAAACATTTAGATACAACTGTAAAGTCATTTGGTTTTACCATTTTGTATTCAGTTTGTACAAGAATTGAAGGTTTACTGTACATATGTACTAAATAGGCTCATTTCCAAATGTTCCATAACATCATTACGTCTGAGAATGACGCACCTCTGTTGAAACCATTGACTCTGGCTCCATGTTTGTGAAACCTGTTGGTCACTATTCACTTATACGAGTGTTCCTCCCCATCGGAGGTGTAGAAGCCGTGGACGGCTTTTAAATCAAATGAAAAGTGAATTCATTTTGAAACTTGTAGTTGTGTTGAAGGACTGATGATTGTTCATGCTTCTGTTTATGCTGAATAAATAATAGTTTCTGATTAATTATTGATTGTGTTTTTGACAGAATTTACCTTCTTGTTCAATTGGTTTTGTGTAGCTGAAAATCAACCTCAGGGGGCAGAAAAGTGACAGAAACTTAAACATTTAGATTAGTAAGCAGAATAATGAAGTCAAAGTGATTAGTAATAACAGCAGCACTGGATATAGTAGGTTAAACATGATATTTAAGCAGTAATGCTGTCAGAAATAGTAATGTGACTAGTAATCACTGTTAGTAGCAGCAGGGACACGCAGGAGGCCGGACCCGGCTCCAGATAGAACCAGGATCCATGGAAACCTGTGAGGAGAGAAAGCACAAAGACCTCCGGGGCAGAAGCTGCATCAATGAGCTGTGACTTCTTCTAGAAGGAGAGCTGACAGAGGAGCTCAGTGTGTCCCAAGAAGTCCCCCGGCAGTCTAAGCCTATAGCAGCTTAACTAAGGGCTGGTCCAGGCTGACCTGAGCCAGCCCTAACTAAGAGTTATCAAGGAGGTCTATGTCTCATGTTAAATGAGCCGACCACATGAACCAATTGTTCTGCATCACTTTGAGGCAGGGTCTCCCTGATTTTCAATATAATGTGCAGGTGAAAATGGTTAATGGTAATAACAATTATGGAATAAACAATAAATGGAACGTCTCCTTGGTCTTATTGTCCTGATTTAACACACATAAAATCAATTCTCAAAAAGTATAAAGAGTGTAAATAGCAAAAGCTCTTTGTGAGCGATTTTATTTAGTATCCAAAGACAAAGTCCTTGTGTCTTTGTCTCCTGCTCCGCTGGGTGGAATGTCCACTGAGAGGACGTCCCTGCCGCTGCACAGTCGAGGTTGCCATCAGGTTATGGACATGACCGGTGCAGGTTGTATGCCTTTAGTCTGTGGACCTCAATACATTCACAGAAATAACATCAAGTTTGAATTCACAAAGGGCGATATTATTAATATTCATGTTAATTAACTAAAATATCTTTTGTTTTAGATAGTGTCAGATAAGACATATTTAAAGTCAACCTTTAACTCTCCTATTGCGTTGTTGGTTTTAAGTTTTATTAAGTGTAACTCCTTTGATTTAATAAGTCAAGTGTCCGTGGGGCAGACACGGCCTCTATAGGGTTATGATGGTGTGGGTGGGTAACTGCTCTGATGGAAGCAAGTGTGTACGTCTGAACTCTCGAGTCTTTGAGGTTTTATAAGTCTATCAATATGAGAATGCATTAAAGGACCCGAGACCCCAGTTTGGGAACCACTGACAAAACCGGTTCATTTCTAATGTTGCTCATGCCGAAAAAAAAGAAGCCATTTTTTCAGGATCAGAATGTATGAATGGAAAATCAGAACACGAGGCCAAGAAGAGATCGAGCTGAAGCATTTTTTCCTGTCCATCAGTCTCTAGCATTCAGACACCGTAGCCATAGCAACGGGAGCAATGTGGGTTTAAGTGTCTTGCCAATGGACACATTGACATTGGACACTAGCGGAGCCGGGGACCTTTTGATTGAAGGACAACTCTGCTCTCCACTGAGGCACAAGCCTTCACTTATGAACCTTCATCCATTTACCAAAACAATAACCCCTTTACAACATCTCCGCTCTGAAAGCAGCTTTGTCCTCCATCAGTCAGTGTAACTACTGCGATTTTGGCTGTATAGTAAGATTGTTGTAAAAAGTCCCCCCAAGGCAGTTCAGCAAGATCAATAAATTGGTGAGGGGTGTGAAGAGGAGATGAACAACAAGCTCCCTCTCCTCTGCCAGTCCCATGTCCTCGCCGAGGAGAATGTGGCATCTGCTCGGCTCTTTGTGGAATCAGAATTTGTCATGCGTTCCGTGTTCTTCCGGAACCTTAATAAGCGTCGCTCCTTCTCTCCACCCCTCACTTTAACTATATCCTCCCCTGCACTTTAGCGCTCTCTGTGAGGGAGAGCCTTTCCTATCTATCCGTCTTCTCTTACCAACCTATTTTTCATCACTTCTCATCAGATCTACCTCAGTGTTCTCCTTGTTCCTCTCCTTTCTGCCCAGCTCTCCTCTGCCATGTGGTGGTGGATGCTCGGGCTTTTGGCCTGTGTGCTGCTGCTGGCGGTCGTCATCTTCTTTCTGACGGCCGGACGGCGATACAAGGTGTTCAGCGAGAAGAGCCTGAGGCCACCAGCGCCCTTGGTCACCGACAGCCGGCAGAGGGACGACCGGCTGAAGAGAGGTAAGAAGTTGTCTCTGATTCAGCGTTTTGAATCTTGATTGAGACTCTTCTGTCTACCAGAGCTTTGTATTGTCCTTCGAGGTTAAGACCAAATCACGAGCTGGACAGGGCTTGTGTAGGCCTCGTGAGAAACGGGTAACAGAGAGTCTTTCAGAGAGGTGAATTAGGAGAAAGGCAGGAGAAGCCTCACCTCATCTCCAGCAGGGTAAGTCATGTTGCTAGGTAGGCCTGGACCTTCCACATATCTGTACCTCCCAGATATCAGTTTTCAAGACGATATGACCTGAACTTACAGTATTTGTACACAACTTTGTACGTTTTCAAGGGGGGGTTATCGCGCCCCGCCGACAGCCGTCCACCACGCCAAGCTTTTAGCGATGATTTTAAATGCAACCTTTGCTCCATGCAGGCTTTCGTGAGGACCGCGTTCCCCCGGCTCTGGATGCCGTGGTGATCGGCAGCGGTGTCGGCGGTTTGACAGCAGCGGCGCTTTTGTCTAAAGCCGGCAAGAGGGTTGTAGTCCTTGAGCAACACGATCAGGCTGGAGGCTGCACACACACCTTTCAGAATAAGGGATTTGAGTTTGATGTGGGTAAGAAGGCAAAATCTATGGACACACATAAACGTTCTTTCCCTTCTGCTTCAATCTAGATGTGTGAGGAAAGTTCATGATGATAATTCTATTATTATAATACAAAGATTAGCCCATTAGTTATTCTAATGTATTCACAGTCACTGCATCCAGTATATTTCACTGAGTAAGAGGAACTATACTTGAACATCAATGTGCTGAGTGATGAACCACAGCTGTGATGGCTGATACGAATACAAAGATCATGCTCTCTGTATCGGAGAGGAAGCAGATCCCAATGAAGCTAAACCGCAGCACAGACCTGCGTTTGTACAGCTTTTAATCAACTACGGAGCTCCGTCCTGGGGGCCGGGGGGCTCCGTATACCACTCCATGAGCCAACCTCTTACTAACATACTCCTGTTTGGGAACTTTTTATAGTTTTTAGTTGTTTTTTAAAGTGGTATATCTGGTTTATGCCTAACATACGGTATATCGATGTATGTGTATTACTGTTTAAACGTTTCATTAATAAAGTGTCACAACTGTGTAAAATACAGAAGGGACTTTACAAAATAGAATAGTAGAAAACCCACGAGGACTTATTAACCTCCAACCTCTCGCTGCAGATTTGGTGACGAATTAGTGGTTGTCATGATGGAACAGAGACGTACAGGACTCGTTGCACAACCGTTACTATCTTAACATCCATTAAACATTTGGAAATGTCACGGTTTGGGTTAATGTCTGGTTTTATTTAGTAGTTTCTTGCCTCTGTTCTCTCTGAGTCACGTCACTTCCTGCCTTGTCCTGTCATCCCCTGTGATTGTCTGTCTGTCATGATTGTTTCCAGCTGTTTCCAATCACCTGCACCTCCCTAGTGTATTTAAACCATGTGTGTCTGTTGTCGTGTCATTGTTAACTGTTTGGAAGTCCTGTCCACGTGCCTGTTCCCGATCCTGGTTCTGCCATCGTTTTGGCCTTTTTGGCCTTTTGATTTTGAAAACCTTGTTTGACTATTAAAGTCCCCTTTTGTTGCTGGAAAGAACTCTGCGTTTGAGTCCTCCCTTCCACCCACCCTGACAGGAAAGTTAGGACTGATTCAATGGTACATTTGTTTGGCGTCTCTCACTTCTACACCAATGGGAAAGGCTGCTCATCAGGTGCCGCCTGCTCTCATTTAAATGCTCACGTACACACTGACAAGCTGATGGCGTTTGGGAGCTATTTTGTGGGCTGTTAAGCTCCACGACACATAGACATGCATACGTGAATCTTCAGATTAGAGACCCCGGTCATCCTGCCGAGCCTCGGCGCCCCAATGACTATGTCTTTTGATACATTTTGAAGTTTGTTCATATTTCATTTTTATCAGGTTTGGCAGCCCTGTTTACTAATCCATAGGATATTGTTTCTGCACCACTACAGTAGCGTATAATTGATCCTCACCGGCTGCATAACGTTACCCACCAGGTATCCACTACCTCGGCCAGCTCCACGAGGGCAGCATGCTGAGGGTCGCTCTGGACCAAATCACAGAGGGACAGTTGCAGTTCACACGGCTGGAGCAGCACTTTGACACACTGATCCTGGGTCAGCGTGACCAACGCAGGTGGGGAGCAGAATCACATTGTGACTATCGCACAGTTGAGTCATTTATTTCCTACTGAGACGCCTCAAGGCTCCTCACACATCTAAAGTGTCACGGTGTCTTCATATTTCCACCCTTTTCAGAATGACCACAGAATGCATCCGACCAACATCTGCAGCCATCTCTGATCCCTTGCTTACTTCTGACCCTCACAGGGAGTACCATATCCATGCAGGGAAGACAGAAATGGCAGATAGCCTGAAGAAGCAGTTCCCAGGAGAGGAGGAGGCCATTGACGAGTTCATGAGATTGATGAAGGTGGAAGGGAGCTGATCATGACAGAAAAGCCAGAAGCAGCAGCATTATGATTTGAGGCCACGTTGTCTTGAAGCACCTGTAGTGTTTCTTATATTATATTGTGTCTTGTGTCTGCATTATCTGCTTGTAGCTTGCCTCACGCCGGACGCCACTCATAGCCACCTTGAAGATCATTCCTTATTGGCTGGCTAGCTTCCTGGTTCGATCCGGCCTGTTGGATCGCATATCTTCAGTGTTCCGCCTAGCAGCAACCAACCATTCAGAAATGATGTCCCGCCTCACAAAGAACAAGGACCTGAAGGCCCTGTCTGCCTACCTGTTCTATGGTGATGGACACACACACACACACACACACACACACACAGTAAAGAGCAGTGTTGTCCTTTAATCAAAGAGTTGGCGCTTCAATCCCCGGCTGTCTATGTGTCCTTGGGCATGACACTGGACCCCCACATTGGTGCCTACAGTTAGTTACTGATAGACAGGCGTCACTGTGCACAGTAGCTCCTGTCATCAGGGTGTGAATGGGTGAGGGATGAGTGTTGAAGAGCCTTGCGTGGTCAGAACACGAGAGAAGAGACATACACATAAGAAGCCCGGCAGATGACACTTTGAATCCTCCTGAATGTACTTTGTGTCCTCTCAGGTGTCCCTCCTAAGGACTCCAGCTTTCTCATCAACGCTCTCCTGCTTCACCACTACAAGCGTGGTGCGTACTACCCGCGGGGGGGCGCCAGCGAGTTCGCCTTTCACATCATCCCTGTCATTCAGCGGGCGGGTGGCGCTGTGCTGGTCCGGGCTCCTGTGCACCGCATCCTGCTCAACCAGCAAGGGAAGGCCTCCGGTGAGGAAGGGAGCTGCAATGAAAGGCAGCTCCACCTTTTTAGCATTTCAAGCAGAGTTCTTAGGGTCTCGGTCAGAAGCCTTAATTGATCGACTCGTCGTTGGGTGTAGGGGAATCAACCAGACCCGGTCGCCATGAACACTTCTGCTTAATTCTTTAAAAAGATTCAAACTGTGTGTCAGGTGTGACGGTTCTGAAAGGCCAGGAGGAGTTTGAGATCCACGCCCCCGTGGTCATTTCCAACGCTGGAATCTTCAACACCTTCCAGAAGTTTCTGCCTCAACCTGTGCAGGACAAGCCAGGTAACAGTATTGGGACTGCAGCCACAAAGTGTCACATTGCACCTTTTTCTCATTTGCTGTCCTTTTGTACTTCGTACTTCCTGCGATGTGTGTGTGTCTGCAGAGATACAGTCCTTGTTGGGCCTGGTGCGTCATGGTATGGGTTCCTTCTTGGTCTTTGTTGGTCTGGATGGAACCAAAGAAGAGCTGGGCATCGTTTCGACCAACTTTTGGATGTACAAAGACAATGACTTGGACACACTGTAGGTTCTTATAGAAGAACAATGTGTTTTGATTATATTTTAGACTGACATACCCCATGTGTTTTTAACGTGTGTGTGTGTGTGTGTGTGTGTGTGTGTGTGTGTGTGTGTGTGTGTGTGTGTGTGTGTGTGTGTGTGTGTGTGTGTGTGTGTGTGTGTGTGTGTGTGTGTGCGGCTGTAGTATGGAGCGTTACTCTTCTCTGAGCAGAGAGCAGGTACTGGGAAACATTCCCATGATGTTCATCACCTTCCCATCAGCTAAAGATCCTACATCCAATGTCAGACACCCAGGTAACTGGTGCACATATTGACACAGAAGTGTTGGCTTGCCATCAAATCCGATCTTCTCTTCCACACGCAGGCTTGTTTGTGGGAAGAGACGCCACTTAACGCAGAAATACTGGAGGAGGATTAGAAACCTTCAATTATTTCAATCTAACTGCTCCTTTAAAATGAAATGCCTTCAACATTTGATTTAAGAGGTCTATGGTCATATACTAAATTGTTGGCCAAAAAAAAGTCTCTTACTTTTTCTTTTCTTTCATCACATTAGATTATATAACTCTAGCAATGTATGAATAACGAAAAGGGGATTCCTCTTTGCTATTTGTTATACAAATGTCTTCGTCTTTCCTGGTCAAATAGAGAACATGCTTCTGTATGTATGGAACAAGATAATGTCCTATACTTTGACACAGATGTTTTCTTATACACGAACATCTGCATGTGTGTTGTGACTGCCCCACAGCGCTCATCATTGACAGAAACAATTTCAGTTTATTGTTACTTAGTTTGTTGAGGCATGTTTCTTAATATCTAATAAAGTATAAAAGAAAGGTAAACTGAACCGTTATACGAGATCCAAACACTGCCACAAGTTTTCACAAGTGGAATCGGATGTTTCCATCATGATGTCATCATAATTACTCTTTGCGCTCTGTCGGCAGGTAAATCCTGCATGACGTTGCTTACGATGGCTCGCTACGAGTGGTTTGAGGAGTGGGAGGGGACAAAGCTGGGCAGAAGGGGACAGAACTACGTGGACATGAAGAACAGTATGGCCCAGGAGATGCTGGACTGGGCTCTAACAATCTTCCCTCAACTGCAGGACAAGGTACTGTCCTCCAATCCCAAGGCTCAATCAATTGCTTTGTTCTGGGGGACTTGGACTGTCCCACATTCGTCCACTCAGGTGTCCCCATTTTATGTGCTTGGTTGGGTTCATATTTATCACGATATCTATGTTGTTTTTTCTGTTCTCGTCCCCATACACACCAATAGTGCTGTACTTTCTGAAAGTGTGTGTTTGTGCTCAGGTGGTGATGGTGGATGCTGCCACTCCCCTCACTAATGTCCACTATCTGGGCGCTCCCAGGGGGGAGATGTACGGGGCTGAGCACAACGTGGAGCGCTTCACCCCAGACACCGTCGCCAGGACACGCCCTCAGACACCGATTGAGGGTCTCTACCTTACAGGTGACCTGACTGACAGCCATCTCTCCCCACCCTGCAGATGTGACGTGCCCACTTGACGGTTGTGTGTGTGTGTGTGTTTGTGTGCAGGCCAGGACGTGTTCTGTAACGGCATGGCTGGGGCGCTGCACGGGGGACTGCTCTGTGCCTCCGCCGTCCTCAACCAGATCCTCTACATTGACCTTCTAGCCCTGAAGACCTACCTTAAAAACAAGCAGCGCAAACATAAGACCAGCAGGTAGCAGCACGAGCGCTAACGTGTGCTGTGGGTACGACGAGGCTTCAAACACTGCGTTGTGTTATCAAACTTCAGGTTGACTCGCCTAGTCGTTATTTAACACCAGATCCTCATACTGGTAGCAGACTGTCAGCGTGTGTGTGTGTTGTGTATGAATACAAAATAAAATAAAATGAAAAAGGACTGACTGCCAACGAGCCCAAATAATATTAATATTGATCAGGCCTGCAAAGTAGCACTAGGAAGTCGGCCGTTATGAGCTGAGGCCGAAGTCAGTTTAACCTGATAGTTCCAACAGCTTGAATACGTTACGTTTCTTAAATACAACAGCAGTCAATCAAATCAGAAGCCGAATTGTCAATATTTGCCAAATGCACAACGTTGCCAGGAATTTGAAGAAGTGATGCTGTGTCAGAGTTTTTGGTGAAGTCTCCACACGCCAACGGACCTCTTTCACGTTCATTGCCCGTTGTGCAGCCGGTAATTTATGTTTGTTTGTGTTGTGGTTTTCTTTTGGCCCTCCCTACGCTACGAGTTTGTTTATTTGTTTGATGTTTATTGCTAATGAGCACAATAGGTTGAAGATGTGGAAGGCTTCTGTAAAATTGGATCCATCTGATGTTTACCAGAGTGGTGGTATTTAATGCAGTGTCATAATTAAACTTATTGTAACCATGAGGTTGATATGGCACATTGATTAACAAAACACCTAAAAAGTAGCTGATCCCATGTGCGTATTTAATTAGGGGTAATTGGGGTATGACAGGATGAGTAAAAAAGAAAAGCTACACTGTGGAATTAAGTTTATAATGAAGGAGAGGAGAGACAGGTGAAGAAACTCGGTATGCGAGTGTAGAAAGAAACATGGAGGAAGTTAAGAAGAATTTCAGATAAAGGTGAAGAAGGAAAGAAAAAAACTGATTTAGCTCATCAGGTCACAAGAAGAGATTAAACATTTAGCGTAAAAAAAACTATTTTGATATTTGCTGGCCTTCAAAATGAAAGATTGGAACCTCCTATAAAATGAATGACAGATGTTTTAATAGAGTTATGCTTGACGACAATTTTATTATATTATATGTTTTAAAAAGGCATTTCAATGCAATGAGCACAATTGTCTTATATATTGTTTACATTGTGCTTGTATGTTTTCATATTTTATTCCTTTATCACACCGATCGTTAAGACAAATTCCTCTGTGTAACATATTTGGCATTGAATAAATGGCTTGTGATGCTGATTCTGATGAAAACCCAACTCTTTTTGCTCCCATGATTCCACTGCATTCGAAATATGTCAACTTGAAACTTCAAAAAGGAGATTTGTAGCTTGAAGATATCCGCCAACACTAATTGATGAACTCTTTAAAAGATCCTTCATCAACTGGATGTGTTGGGCCTGTAAAGCTGGTAGCTTAAAGCTTCTTTTTTTCATTTTCAAAAGGTCAACAACAAACTTTCACACCCAGGTATCTTCCATGTTACAATTAGTCTTGTGATTCTGTATTGTATGTATCGTGGTAACTATGTGGTAACTATCGTAACTATCGTTGTAATGTGGTAAGTACGTGGTAACTATCGTGGTAACTATTGTAACTATCGTGGTAATGTGGTAACTACGTGGTAACTACGTGGTAACTACGTCGCAACTATCGTGGTAACTACGTGGTGACTATCGTAACTATCGTGGTAATGTAACTACGTGGTAACTATTGTGATAACTATCGTGGTAATGTAACTACGTGGTAACTATCGTGATAACTATCGTGTTAACTACGTGGTAACTATTGTGATAACTATCGTGATAACTACATGGTAACTATCGTGGTAACTATCGTAACTACGTGGTAACTATCGTAACTATTGTGGTAATGTAACTACGTGGTAACTTTGGTAACTATGTGGTAACCATTGTGGTAACTATCGTGATAACTATCGTGGTAATGTAACTACGTGGTAACTATCGTGGTAACTACATGGTAACTATCGTGGTAACTATCGTAACTACGTGGTAACTACGTGGTAACTACGTGTTAACTATCGTGGTAACTATTGTAGTAACTATCGTGGTAACTATTGTAGTAACTATCGTGGTAATGTGGTAACTACGTGGTAACCATGTGGTAACTAGGTGGTAACTAGGTGGTAACAATCGTGGTGACTACGTCGTAACTATCGTGGTAATGTGGTAACTACGTGGTAACTATCGTAACTATTGTGGTAATGTAACTACGTCGTAACTATCGTAACTATTGTGGTAATGTAACTACATGGTAACTTTCGTAACTATTGTGGTAACTATCGTGGTAATGTAACTACGTGGTAACAATAAAGGTATGTATGTCGTGGTAACTATCGTAACTATCGTGGTAACTACATGGTAACTATCGTGACTACGTGGTAACTATCGTGGTAATGTGGTAACGACGTAGTAACTATTGTAACTATCGTGGTAATGTAACTACGTGGTAACTATCGGAACTATCGTGGTAACTGCGTGGTAACTAGCGTAACTATCGTGGTAATGTGGTAACTACGTTGTAACTATGTGGTAATACGAGGTAACTACGTGGTAACAATCGTAACTACGTGGTAACTATCGTGGTAATGTGGTAACTACATGGTAACTATCGTAACTATTGTGGTAATGTAACTACGTGGTAACTATTGTAACTATCGTGGTATCTACATGGTAACTATAATGGTAACTACGTGGTAACTATCGTGGTAATTGCGTGGTAACTAGCGTAACTATCGTGGTAATGTGGTAACTACGTTGTAACTATGTGGTAATACGAGGTAACTACGTGGTAACTATCGTAACTATTGTGGTAATGTAACTACGTGGTAACTATTGTAACTATCGTGGTAACTACATGGTAACTATCATGGTAACTACGTGGTAACTATCGTGGTAACTGCGTGGTAACTAGCGTAACTATCGTGGTAATGTGGTAACTACGTTGTAACTTTGTGGTAATACGAGGTAACTACGTGGTAACAATCGTAACTACGTGTTAACTATCGTGGTAATGTGGTAACTACATGGTAACTATCGTAACTATTGTGGTAATGTAACTACGTGGTAACTATTGTAACTATCGTGGTAACTACATGGTAACTATCATGGTAACTACGTGGTAACTATCGTGGTAACTGCGTGGTAACTATCGTGGTAATGTGGTAACTACGTGGTAACTATGTGGTAATACGAGGTAACTACGTGGTAACTATTGTGGTAATGAGGTAACTACATTGTAACTATCGTAACTATTGTGGTAATGTGGTAACTACATGGTAACTATCGTAACTATTGTGGTAATGTAAGTACGTGGTAACTATTGTAACTATCGTGGTAACTACATGGTAACTATCGTGGTAACTACGTGGTAACTATCGTAACTATCGTGGTAACTATCGTGGTAATGTGGTAACTACGAGTAACTATTGTGATAACTACATGGTAACTATCGTGGTAACTATCGTAACCACGTGGTAACTATCGTAATTATCGTGGTAATGTGGTAACTACGTGGTAACTATGTGGTAACTATGTGGTAACAATCGTGGTAACTACGTCGTAACTATCGTGGTAACTACGTGGTAACTATTGTAACTATCGTGGTAATGTAACTACGTGGTAACTATCGGAACTATCGTGGTAACTATCGTGGTAACTGCGTGGTAACTAGCGTAACTATCGTGGTAATGTGGTAACTACGTGGTAACAATCGTAACTACGTGGTAACTATCGTGGTAATGTGGTAACTACATGGTAACTATCGTAACTATTGTGGTAATGTAACTGCGTTGTAACTATTGTAACTATCGTGGTAACTACATAGTAACTATCGTGGTAACTATCGTGGTAACTGCGTGGTAACTAGCTTAACTATCGTGGTAATGTGGTAACTACGTGGTAACTATGTGGTAATACGAGGTAACTACGTGGTAACAATCGTAACTACGTGGTAACTATCGTGGTAATGTGGTAACTACGTGGTAACTATTGTAACTATCGTGGTAATGTAACTACGTGGTAACTATCGTGGTAATGTGGTAACTACGTGGTAACTGGTAACTATGTGGTAACTACGTGGTGACTATCGTAACTATCGTGGTAATGTAACTACGTGGTAACTGTGGTAACTATTGTGGTAACTATCGTGATAACTATCGTGGTAACTACGTGGTAACTGTGGTAACTATTGTGGTAACTATCATGATAACTATCGTGGTAACTACGTGGTAACTATCATAACTATTGTGGTACTGTGGTAACTACTTGGTAACTGTGGTAACTATTGTGGTAACTATCGTGATAACTATCGTGGTAATGTAACTACGTGGTAACTATTGTGGTAACTATCGTGATAACTACATGGTAACTATCGTGGTAACTATCGTAATTACGTGGTAACGTACTATTGTGGTAATGTGGTAACTGTGGTAACTATGTGGTAACTACGTGGTGACTATTGTAGGATATTAGAAAACAAATATACGACCCGGTTCATAAAATTAATAAAAATGCATATAGTGTACACCAGAATACAGCCATGATTCTGAAACTGTAATCAATAAATTAATGACAATATTGTAAAACCACTGTAATTCTGCAACTGTAATAGAATAATACCAATGCAGTTATGATTGTATTTGATGTAATGTAATCAACTGGAATGCATGCATGTAATACTTGCACAACTGATATTGACTAAGGATCATTCGAAATCCGAGTTACATTGAACTCACCAGAAGACTCCCAGAGGTGTGGACACTGACTTTCACACCTTTAAGCATTGTTATAAATACCTGTAGGAACCATTGTTCTCGAGTTCGCTGGTGGAGGCAACAGACGGGCACTAGGGATGGTCAAAAGGACTGACCTGGGGCCTGTTGGTCGCTGAGACGTGCGTGGTAACTATTGTAACCGTCGTGGTAATGTAACTATGTGGTAACTATCGTATTAATCGTGGTAATGTAACTATGTGGTAACTATCGTGGTAATGTGGTAACTATGTGGTGACTATGTGGTAACTATCGGGGTAATGTAACTACGTGGTAACTATTGTGGTAAGTACGTGGTCATGTAACTACGTGGTAACTATTGTACTTACTACAAGGTAACTATCGTGGTAATGTGGTAACTTTGTGGTAACTATGTGGTAACTACGTGGTACGTACGTTTCCTGAAGGCAACGCAGTCAAAAAGGTCATGATTACACGCCCCTCTTACTTAATGCCACGCCGCCTGATCCGGACCAGGGCCAAGAGACTGAAAGTAAAAAAATACAATCATTTTAAAAAAGGAATCTGAATATAAAATTATAAAATCTCCAACTGAAAAATATAAGACCTCAAATATAAAAAATAAGTATGTGAAGAATGAAAATAAATATTGTATTCAAAACAATTCAAGAAGTTAATCAAAATTATTTTCAATACAAAAATACTTCATTCATGTTCTCATGTTCTTATTTGGAAGACGCGATGGGATAGAATCAGCATCAGCGTCCCATCGCTCCTTCCCTCCTTGTGTTCGATGACCCAGTTGAAAGGATCCAGCCCCGATATCCACGTGCTCTTTCCATGTCAACAGACATGATTGTAATCCGTTATGACGGTGAAGGTGGCCACTCGGATGTAAAGGCTGAATTGGCGTGTGGCCCACACTCTAGCCACAGTTCTGTCAAACGTGGGCCAGCGCCTTTGGGTAGCAGTGAGCGACTAGTTTACACCACCCACCAATGGCTCTGGTGCTTCCTTATCTTGAGCCAACACGGCCACACTACTTCCATGGAGGCCTCTGAATACATTATAAAGGGAATGTCCGACATAGTGACCATCGGGGCATCTGATAACAACCCTGTTGTCAAAGACCTCATTACATTCCTGGGTGCATTGGAAACGCGCCCTTTACGTGTCAGGTGGTGCAGAAGGGATGCACGCTGGGACAAGTCCTCCACAACGCGTTTATAGTAGCAGTCAAAGGTTTGGACACCACTGGTACTGAACATCAAACACACTTGCCATGGCAGCTTAGCACCACCTCTATTGTGAGACGTTGCAGGTGAGTTGGTGAATCCCATAGATACTGACTTACTGAGAGGCCCCTGCCAGTCGTGAAGGCCAGAGAGACAATAAATACAAACTATGTAAACAGCATCTTAAGCCAGACGCTTACTGGAAGAGATGGCGAAAATGCTATGGAAATAATTAACTGGAGAAATAAGAAGTGAAATGAAAGAGTAAAATAACCGACTGAGGTCCAGTGGCTGGGAGGACAACTGGAAAACGCCTGAGTCTGTATGTGGAGGTCCATGTGTGTGTGGAGCAGGGCCCTGAGTCTGTACGTGGAGGTCCATGTGTGTGTGGAGCAGGGCCCTGAGTCTGTACGTGGAGGTCCATGTGTGTGTGGAGCAGGGCCCTGAGTCTGTACGTGGAGGTCCATGTGTGTGTGGAGCAGGGCCCTGAGTCTGTACGTGGAGGTCCATGTGTGTGGAGCAGGGCCCTGAGTCTGTATGTGGAGGTCCATGTGTGTGGAGCAGGGCCCCTGAGTCTGTACGTGGAGGTCCATGTGTGTGTGGAGCAGGGCCCTGAGTCTGTACGTGGAGGTCCATGTGTGTGGAGCAGGGCCCTGAGTCTGTACGTGGAGGTCCATGTGTGTGTGGAGCAGGGCCCCTGAGTCTGTATGTGGAGGTCCATGTGTGTGGAGCAGGGCCCCTGAGTCTGTATGTGGAGGTCCATGTGTGTGGAGCAGGGCCCTGAGTCTGTATGTGGAGGTCCATGTGTGTGGAGCAGGGCCCTGAGTCTGTATGTGGAGTTCCATGTGTGTGGAGCAGGGCCCTGAGTCTGTATGTGGAGGTCCATGTGTGTGGAGCAGGGCCCTGAGTCTGTATGTGGAGGTCCATGTGTGTGTGGAGCAGGGCCCTGAGTCTGTACGTGGAGGTCCATGTGTGTGTGGAGCAGGGCCCTGAGTCTGTACGTGGAGGTCCATGTGTGTGGAGCAGGGCCCTGAGTCTGTATGTGGAGGTCCATGTGTGTGGAGCAGGGCCCTGAGTCTGTACGTGGAGGTCCATGTGTGTGTGGAGCAGGGCCCTGAGTCTGTACGTGGAGGTCCATGTGTGTGTGGAGCAGGGCCCCTGAGTCTGTACGTGGAGGTCCATGTGTGTGGAGCAGGGCCCTGAGTCTGTATGTGGAGGTCCATGTGTGTGGAGCAGGGCCCTGAGTCTGTACGTGGAGGTCCATGTGTGTGGAGCAGGGCCCTGAGTCTGTATGTGGAGGTCCATGTGTGTGTGGAGCAGGGCCCCTGAGTCTGTACGTGGAGGTCCATGTGTGTGGAGCAGGGCCCTGAGTCTGTATGTGGAGGTCCATGTGTGTGTGGAGCAGGGCCCTGAGTCTGAGGCCAGTAAAACACACATTACAGTGAAACTTTTATTGTCAAGGACCAAAACAGAAAGTGACGGTCTGATTGTGTGAATCAAATAAAGTGGTTCCCATCTTGCTGCAAACTACAGACTTCTTGTTTTACTCCTATCACTCTAGTACTATAGTAGTAGTACACAGTAGTACTATCAGTATTTACACAACATAACTGGCTGGATTAGTTATTGATGACACATCTAGAACTGTCAAAAAATCAAGCTTTGTTCCCCCCAAAAATAGCTGAATTTAGGCTATGGCTAATTCCAGAAGATGGTTTTATTTTATTGGTCTGTTTTATCGCAACTATACAGCCTTTTAAGTAACGCGTTTATTCTGAAAATATCATTTCCGCTCAACAGAAAAAGAGACTTCCGTTTGCGTGAGGCGGAACAAGCGGCCCGCGGAGGGAACAAAGGACGCTTCGCTCAGTATGTCCACCCCGTTAAAACAGAATTACTTGAGAAACGTCACATTTGACTGGTTTCGGGCGGCGCGCGTGAGAAGGAGGTCGGCGGAGACGAACCGTGCTGCCATGACTAGCGGCGCTCCGCGATGTAACGTTAATGGGAGCCGGTTTGTATTGTTCGTTAGCCTAGCTCGTTAGCCTAGCCGTGAAGCTAAGCTAACGAGCTATAGAAAGGCGTGAAGCTTCTGTCGCGTCAACCGTGCGCGTGCCGCCTTTGAGTCGTTTCTGCGTATTAACTACATGACATTACTTTGATTACACGTGGGTCCATTGGTGGATAAACGGGCTCTTTGCGAGGCCCGGCGGCGGGAGACCGCGTTCGCGCTGCCGCTGTCCTTCCCCGCTATCGTCGGTACCCGTTAACTTCACATCATGTACCGGCGTCCTCGTGCTGCGGTGTTTAGCGAGCTACGCGTCAGTAGAACCTGTACTTCAGGTGTGTGACTGACGTCTGTTCTCCTGCAGGTTGACCGGATGGAGATCGCCTCGTGTGCTTGAACCCGCCTCCAGCCACCATGTCAAGTGAGTGACGTGAAGCCATCAGGCCTCCTGACTGACGTCCCTGTTCGCATTGTGTCTGGATGAGACTAGAATAAAGATCGTTATCATATCTTATATTTTGGAGATGCCCTGAACAACGGTACTGATTTCCGGTATGAATCGATAACTGTTCATCAAATGTATCCTTTTTCTTTCTTGTTGGCATCCAGGGATTATTTTAATCAAACCATTGTGAATTAAGAGAACCTCTTATTCGCATTAATAGTTTTACTTATAATAAACTGCTTTGCTACTGTCAGTTCATTTAGACTTTTATATACAAACTACTTGATTTCTCACCAAACTAAACGTTACCAGACTTCACCTGGACCCGTTATGACATGAGAATGTTCTTTCAGTAAATGATGGTCCTGTAGAGTCCAATAGTGATTGACAGGTAGCCGTCATCACTATGGCGACTACTGTTCAAGGCCGTCCACTGGTCCACTTCCTGTATACAGGCGATGGTTCTGACCCAGACGGGCTGTTGACACTGACTCAATGGATGAGTCTCCTTCCTGTTCTCAGCGTCTCTGCTGTAAAAGTATATAAACTATGGCCGTTAAATGCACCAAAGCAGCCTACTGACGTGTGTTTCTCTCCCTCAGAACGACCATCCTACGCCCCCCCTCCTCCCCCCGCCCCAACAACAGTAAGTGTCCTGGTTTCGCTCTTCCAGCTTAGTGGCCACTGTCCTCCTATATATTTATTTATTGCTTTCATGGTTCCTCTCGCGGTGGAAGAGCTCCGTCATCACTCACTTCTGCTTTCTACGATCATACCACTCACTTATGGTTTTGGGCAGAATGTTTATATGCCGCACACACGTTTATGAATTGCTTATGATTTGTCATATACGGCATTAATGGGTGTGAATATTACAGTTTAGCACATGTATGTAGAAAGACGTGATGCTTTTCGTTTTGGCAGAAGTGTTTGACGTTGATGTAACTCGTTCATCAACATTCACCTCGTGAGGCCGGCGTGAAGTCAGGGAACGCAAACGAGTCCCCTTTTCCCCTCTTACTTGTTTATGTTTATCCCTCTTCCTCTTGTTTGTAAACCATTTCTCATTCGTATTTTGTCTCATTTGTCTTCCATCAGCAATTGCCTTCCACCCCCGGGTTTGTGGGCTACAACCCGTACAGCCATCTGGCCTACAACAACCTGCGGCTGGGAGGGAGCTCCGGAGGCTCCAGCAGGGTAACTCAGATCGTGGGATAAAGGGAGGGGGGGCCACCGTATGGCATCACACGCTGCAGGGCATGTGTGGACCTCCGGTCTACAGCCAGTCTCTGGACCAATCAGCTGGGCCTTTGTCATCCTCCTAAAAGAAAAATAACATTTTAACATATAAATCAATACTTTTTACAGTAATTCAGACTTTTCAGTGAATACGTTTAAGTCTGCTTCACCAAACAAGCAAGTAAATCATTCGATGGGACCTTCTTCAGTGCAGAAACAGCTGTAAGTAAGCGGAGCAGAATAGCAACTCAGCGGTGGTTCTTCATGTCAACGAGCCGTCGCTGTAGAACCTTCACACAAAGAGCTGCTGCAGTTCATCACCACCATGAACCTGTTGTAAATCTACAGGTCAATGTTTTTATGCAAAGGGGCTCCCATGGAGCATCACTTCTGACGCCCTGTTATCGTGTTCTACAGCCGCATGAATACTTGGTGCATCATCGTGTTTGTATGGGACAGGACCTCACGTTCCTCCTTCTGGACGCTCTGATTTGCTTCATCGCCGTCGCTCAAAAACGGCATTCTGCTACTCGGCAAACTCCTAAATGTAGATTTCGGATTTGTAATTGTTAATTGTCTTAACTTGCCCTTCAAGGGACGTCTGGCAGCCACGAGTCTGTGTGCTGCATGTGTCCCCCTGTAGGACGTCACTAAGCATCCAGTCCCGTCTGCAGCAGAGCATCAGCTGCTTTATCTTCCTCTCCTGTGTGAACACTGAACGCTCTTTCTCTCCCCCCCACAGAACTCCTCCGGCATCACCGTCCCAAAGCCCCCCAAACCTCCAGACAAGCCCCTGATGCCTTACATGCGGTACAGCCGGAAGGTAAGCAGGAAGGTAAGACACCCATCCACGGTGTCTGCTTTTACTGCTTGTCCTCCCGTCCCCTGAACAGTTGCAGGGGGTTTCTGGGGGGGAAACAGCCAAGCCATGACGCCCCCCCCCCCCCCCCCACCTCAGGCACCCAGCGGCCGCTCTGTTTTACCGCTGGCTTACAGCACCTCCCCATTTCTGTCAAGGATAAAGAGAAGCTGCAAGCATGACCTGCTGCGCCTTCACCCCCTGTGCATGCTGCTCTGCTGCTCCTCTAGTGATGATGTACATGTCGCTCCGCCCATACCAGCCAATCACTGTGTCCATAGACAACGACGTCTTCCTGCTCTCTGCACTCTTATAGGAGCCCCACTTGCCATTTGCTGCAGTTCCCCCCTTGTGACCTCATGTTGTTTCTGTGTGCAAACACAAGGTATGGGACCAGGTGAAGGCCTCCAACCCGGACCTGAAGCTGTGGGAGATCGGAAAGATTATCGGAGGGATGTGGAGAGACCTGACGGATGAGGAGAAACAAGACTACCTGAACGAGTACGAAGCTGAGAAGGTGAGGGGGGGGGACTCACGTCTGTGGTCTCAGCAGATTGTGTCCCATCTGAAAAGTCAAAATTGCTTCTCAAACTCGCAAATGCCATTATTTATTTTCCCTTCAGGGGAAACTGGATAGACGCGTTTGTTTTAGGCTGTAGGTCAAGAAGTCACCAGCTGATTGTGACTAGTTGACATTGATCAGTGCTGAGGGCGAACAACCGTTATTTAAGGTCTCCGTCTCTAAAGGTCCTCTCAGGCTGCCCTAGTTGTTCCTGTGTGGCCCCCGGCCTCTTTACCTGACCAAGTATTTCACATGAACAATAAAGCAGCAACACACCGGAGAGGTGGTCCTGATCCTTCCTTTCCTGCCTCCCGCCTGTCAGATCGAGTACAACGATTCTCTGAAGGCCTACCACAACTCACCGGCCTACCTGGCCTACGTCAACGCTAAGAACCGGGCCGAGGCCGCCATGGAGGAGGAGAGCCGGCAGAGGCAGAGCCGCATGGACAAAGGGGAGCCGTACATGAGCATTCAGCCCGCCGAGGACCCCGATGGTGAGTAGTGAAGTCAACCTATTGAGGCTGGTTAATGGTTGTGCCTTCACGAGGAGACGTGGAGCTGGAAGCCCACTGCTCAGTTTCTCTTTCCTTAAGTGAGCCTCGAGCAGCCGGTGCTCCTCGGTGCTCCTCTGGCCTTTGTTTGCTGGTTGTTGTTTTAACTGCTGGCCGTTCAAACATGGAGGAGTTGTGACGGTACGTTTAGCTGCTCCGTCGGGCGGACTGTTGATTGTCGTCCTTTTCCGTGGTCCAGACTACGACGATGGATTTTCAGTGAAGCACACAGCAGCCGCTCGCTTCCAGAGGAACCACCGGCTCATCAGCGACATCCTCAGTGAGATCGTGGTGCCCGATGTGCGCTCGGTGGTCACCACAGCCCGCATGCAGGTCCTCAAGAGGCAGGTCCAGTCCCTAATGGTGCACCAGGTACGTACGATATGTGAGAGGAGCACAAAGTGGACAAATACCAGCTACTACCTCAGAGACCAACATTTGTATTTCATGTTGGTTCAGAGGAAGCTGGAGGCAGAACTTCTGCAGATTGAGGATCGGCACCAGGACAAGAAGAGACGCTTCCTGGAGACCACTGACTCGTTCAACACTGAACTCAAGCGGGTACACAATGGCGTTGTCCACCTTCTGATGGCGGCCGCTAAATGGAGAGCTTCACACGTGTTCCTTTTTGTTTGCAGCTCTGCGGCCAGAAGGTGGAGGTGGACATGGAGAAGCTGGCATCCGAGATGGCCGCTGCCGAGGAGGCGGCCAGGCGGCGGGCGGAGGACAGGGAGCGGGAGGCAGTGGAGCAGGCGGAGAAAGCTGCTCAGCAGCAGCAGGAGGCAGCTGGGAGCAAAGCTGCAGAGCAGGGCGGAGTCAATGCTAGCAGCGCGGCTAGCAGCGCCGCCAACCCCACCTCAGGAGCCACGGAGGAGGACACGCCCACACCAATGGAGACGGGTACCTTCAGCTTTTGCTACTTTTGCAGTAGTGTCGTGCTGCACATTAGACATGACTTCTGTAGGCACCTTCATGTATTATTATTTCAGAGGAAGCGCTGGTATGGAACGGCCCCTCTGACGATGGGGGCTCGTGTGGGTTTGAGTACCGCCCCTTAACTGCTTACTGGACTTCCTCTCAAACCGTTTTAAACCTGATCCCTTAATCTCTCTCCCTTCCCCCCAGATGAGGTGGCACCTACAGACCCCTCGCCAGACCCCCAACTGGCTCCTCCTGACCACGCCCCCTCTGCTTCCGATAAAACCGCCCCTCCCCCGGAGGTGACCAGGGAGAGCAGCACTCCTGGCAGCAGCACCCCGAGTGATGACAGCAGGAACAGCATGCCCCCCCCCTCCTCAGACAGCAACGCTGGAGCAGCAACACCCGACCCCCCCGCGGCTCAGGAAACCAACTCCAATGCGGCTAACGCTAACGTGGCTGCAGCGCCTCCGCCTCCCTCAGAAGAAGCAGCCCCCCCAGCAGCACTGCGATCCCCCAGCCAGAGCAGCCAGCCGTATGATGCATAGACGCTACGGGGGGGGGGGGGCTCTCAGCAGATTGGTCCGTAGATGGTTTACACCCTGGTGGGTCATGAGGGGGCCGCTGTTGTCAAAGCATTAAACACCACCTGGTGGTCGTTTCTAGGATCTGCTCCGTCACCACGGCGCTACGCTCACAGTACAAAGCAGCACGTTCTGTGATCATTGAAGCCGTCTTACTGCCGCGCTGTGTGTGACGGGCAAACCGCAGAGCTGAACCACACTTTGTACTGTGCATGTTTGAACATCACACACTTCCAATGTCACCGCAACCTTTAAGTCGGTCCTTCAACAAGACGGCAGCTGCAAACATCACATGATCCGTGTCGAGGACGCCCCCCCCACATACATGTTGGCGTGTCGCTTTGCGTGACCTGCAGAGCCAACACTGTTTTTGTTCTTAGAGACGTAGTTGATCCTTTTTTAGATGTTGAGCCTCGTATGAACGCTTCACCCCGCTGGCTCCTCGTGACTCTCAGGTCAGAGGTCAGTATGGAGGAGGCCACGGTGTCCTCATCCTGCATGCCACATTACAAGCCGAACAGCTGCTGGAGTCCTAAAGGGTGGAGGTGGAGGGAAACGTAACTGAAAAAGAAATTTAAAAAGCTGTTATATAAAGGTCCCATTGAGCATCAGCAGGTAACATGGATGTAGTGAGTGTGCATATTAACACCCCCATTCAAACAACTTTTTTCCTACTTGAATTGGACTGTTAGTGCGCCTGTTTTTTGCATCTTTCTTTTGTACTGACTTATGTAGCCAAATAAAGAGGATTTCTCAGTCTGTCGTTGTTGTATTTTTCTGTTAATTGTTTTCTGAGATCCTATTTATCAGACCGTAAACATGAAACCTTTACTCCGTTAGTCCACAAGCTTCTGGGAAGAATATTATATTGATTCCTGATTTTTAATTTTTTTTAGAGAGACTAAACTTTCATTTACTTCAAACTGTCCTAAGGACGTTTCTTTTTTAACCACTCTGATCATTTCTGTGTCTTTGAGAGTGGAGCAAAACAAATCTGCAGGTCCGCTGTGACGTCTATAAAGACAGACTCTGTAATTATAATTCTGAACTTGTTCACTGACATAAGTAAAGATAATCGCACACGCACCTCGCCGCTGGTTGTCGAGGTGGTGCCCAGTAAATAATGTGGGCTTCGTTGATCACTGGAAGACGTTTTGGGGAGAGCCTGGTCTGATTAGGAGGGACGGCATCCATCCCACTTTGGACGGAGCTGAACTTCTTTCTAAGAACCTGACCCAGTTTCTTAGTGGACTTAATCCATGACCCAGAGTTCAGACCAGGGAGCAGAGTCGCAGTCTTACACACTTCTCTGCGCTTCGATCTGAGCAGTCACTCAGCATAATGAACCCTATAGAGACCTTGTCTGCCCCACGGACACACTTATCTAAGTTAAAGGTAAACAACCGAGGAGTTGTAGTAAATAACTTAATTAAAGTTAAAACTAATAATGCAATAGTGCAACAAAATAGGAGAATTAAAGGGGGTCTTTTGAATATCAGATCCCTGTCATCTAAAGCTGTTTTGGTAAATGAACTAATATCAGATCACCATGTTGATGTATTTTGTCTTACTGAAACGTGGTTGTTGAATGGGGAATATTTCTGTTTAAATGAAGCGACTCCTCCGAGTCATGTTAATACTCATATTCCCCGAGGGGGGGGGGGGGGGGGGGGGGGGTGGCAGCTATTTATACTCCTGCCTTTTAATAAACTTTAAACCTAAGGTGGATTATAACTCATTTGAAAGCCTGGTTTTCAGTCTTTCGCAACAGACCTGGAAAATAATCCAGCCGGTTCTCTTTGTAATAGTGTACAGGGCCCCAGGTCCTTATTCAGAATTTCTTTCTGAATTTTCACAGTTCTTAACGAGTTTGGTCCTTAAAACGGACAAGGTAATTATTGTGGGTGACTTTAACATTCATGTGGATGTCGACAACGACAGCCTTAGTACTGCATTCCTTTCATTGTTAGATTCAATTGGTTTCTGTCAGTGTGTAAATAAACCAACTCACTGTTTTAACCACACTCTCGACTTCTTGTGTATGGGATTGAGATTGAACATTTAACAATTTTTCCACAGAACCCTCTCCTGTCGGACTATTGTCTGATAACCTTTGAATTTCTACTATCGGAACCACCTCCTCCTGCCAAAGGTTTCTACAGTCGACGCTTATCGGATACCGCTGTAGCCTTATTTAAAGAAGCCATTCCTTCTGCTCTAAGTTCAGTGCCCTGCCTCAAGATACAAGAAGACTCCTGTGAGAACCTCAGTCCGTCCCAGATGGATCATCTTGTTGATGCTGCTACAGGCTCTTTGAGAGTGGCGCTGGACGCTATTGCTCCTCTGGAAAGAAGAATAGCAACAAGAAGGAAGTCTGCTCCGTGGTATAACCCTCAAACACGGAACCTAAAGCAAACTGTGCGGAAGCTTGAACGATTATGGCGTTCCACCAAATCAGAAGGATCTAGGCTAGTTTGGCAAGACAGCCTTAAAACGTATAAGAAGGCTCTCCGTAACGCAAGAGCATCTTATTACTCATCATTAATAGAGAAAAATAAAAACAACTGCAGGTTTCTCTTCAGCACTGTAGCCCGACTGACAGAGCGTCACAGCTCTATTGAGCCGTGTATTCCTTTGGACCTCACTAGTAACGACTTCATGAACTTCTTCAATGATAAGATTCTGACTATCAAAGAGAAAATTGATGGTCTCCTGCCTTCAACCAGTGCCGACCTGTCCTCCTTGGATGCAGCAGTGGGCCCTGATGCCTGTTTGGATGCCTTCTCTTCCATCAACCTTGATCAACTGACTTCTTTATTTTCAAAGTCTAAATCTTCTACTTGTCTCTTGGATCCGATTCCGACCAAACTGCTTAAGGAAGTTTTTCCTTTAGTTATCACATCCTTATTAGATATTATGAATCTGTCTTTGTTGACAGGACATGTACCACAGTCCTTCAAGGTAGCTGTAATTAAACCTCTTCTTAAGAAACCTACTCTTGCTCCAGAGGTGTTGGCTAACTACAGACTATCTCTAATCTTCCCTTCCTCTCTAAGATCCTTGAGAAATCCGTCGCAAATCAATTATGTGACTTTCTACAAAACAATGCTTTGTTCGAGGATTTCCAGTCAGGATTCCGAGTGCATCACAGTACAGAAACAGCACTGGTGAAAATTACTTGGATGACCGGCATCTTCCTGATGCTAAACTCAGAAAAAACGGAAGTTATCCTGATAGGCCCAGAGCGCCTTCAAAGCCAGCTGTCGCGTGATACAGTTTTTATGGATGGAATTGCTCTGGTACCCAGCAGCACCGTCAGGAATCTGGGAGTTCTCTTCGACCAGGATATGACCTGCAACTCGCATATAAAGAAGATTTCAAGGACTGCCTATTTCCATCTACGTAACATATCAAAAATCAGGAACTTCCTGTCTCAAAGTGATGCAGAAACATTAGTTCATGCGTTTGTCACTTCCAGACTGGACTACTGTAATTCTTTGTTATCAGGCTGCTCTTATAAATCTCTTAAGCCTCTCCAGTTGATTCAGAATGCTGAAGCACGTGTATTAACAAGAACTAAGAAAAGGGATCATATCACTCCTGTATTAACTTCTCTGCACCGGCTCCCTGTTAAATCAAGAATAGATTTTAAGGTACTTCTCCTCACCTACAAGGCACTTGCTGGTGAGGCACCATTGTATCTTCAAGAGCTTGTAACACCGTATTGCCCTACAAGGCAGCTGCGCTCCATAGATGCTGGTTACTTGTTGTTCCTATGGTTTTAAAAAGTAGGCTGGGGGCCAGAGCCTTCAGTTATCAAGCTCCTCTTTTGTGGAACCAGGTTCCACTTTCAGTCCGGGGGGCAGATTCGGTCAGCTCTTTTAAAGTAAAACTTAAAACGTTCCTCTTTGATTCTGCCTATAGTTAGGGCTGGCTCAGGTTAGTCCGGACCAGCCCTTAGTTAAGCTGCTATAGGCTTAGACTGCCGGGGGAATTCTTAGGACACACCGAGCTCCTCTCTCACGCTCTCGTTCTACCATAATTCACGTTTTATTAATGCACATGACTAATTCAGCTTCTTTCGGGGAGTTTTTTTTGTGCTTTCTCCCCTATCAGGTCTCCGTAGATCGTGGTTCCTTCGGGACCCTGGTCCTGACACCTACCGTGGCCCTGCTGACGCCTGCTGCTGCCATCATCATCATCATCATCATCATTATTATTATTTTAGATATTAATCATATTACTGTACTCGTAAACCAACATTACCCTCTGCTAAAGTCTCTGTGCTCTCCCTCCCCACAGGATTCTGTGGATGGTGGTTCTATCTGATGGTGGTTCTATGTGACGGTGGTCCTATGTGACGGTGGTTCTATGTGATGGGGGTTCTATCTGATGGTGGTTCTATGTGACAGTGGTTCTATGTGACGGTGGTTCTATGTGATGGTTGTTCTATCTGATGTTGGTTCTATGTGACGGTGGTTCTATCTGATGGGGGTTCTATCTGATGGGGGTTCTATGTGACGGTGGTTCTATGTAATGGTGGTTCTATCTGATGGTGGTTCTATGTGATGGGGGTTCTATGTGACGGTGGTTCTATGTGATGGTGGTTCTATGTGATGGTGGTTCTATCTGATGGTGGTTCTATGTGATGGGGGTTCTATGTGACGGTGGTTCTATGTGACGGTGGTTCTATGTGACGGTGGTTCTATCTGATAGTGGTTCTATGTGATGGAGGTTCTATGTGATGGTGGTTCTATGTGATGGTGGTTCTATGTGATGGTGGTTCTATGTGATGGTGGTTCTATGTGATGGTGGTTCTATCTGATGGTGGTTCTATGTGATGGTGGTTCTATGTGACGGTGGTTCTATCTGACGGTGGTTCTATGTGACGGTGGTTCTATCTGACGGTGGTTCTATGTGACGGTGGTTCTATGTGACGGTGGTTCTATGTGGTGGTGGTTCTATCTGACGGTGGTTCTATGTGACGGTGGTTCTATGTGACGGTGGTTCTATGTGGTGGTGGTGGTCCCTGCAGTGGTCCTGCTGTGCGTCTGGTTTACTACTCACAGTTACTTGAATCATTCCTGTCATATAGTCTCATGTATTATACATTGTTCATTCTGTACACATGACATCATCGTAGTCTGTCCATCAGGAGACGGATCCTCCTCTGACGTTCTCAATAAGGTTTCTTCCCTTTTTTCCCTCTTGGAAGGGTTTTTTCATTTTTTGGAGATTTTTTCCTGTACTGATGGTGGGTTTTGGGACAGAGGATGTTGTATGTGTTCACACTGTAATTTGCGATTTTGGGCTATACAAAATAAAATCATAAGTCATCCTCCTGCTGCTTAGATATTCTTCCAACACACTTTTTCAAAAATATCTCAAACAATTTGACCACTGATCTCCAACAAATTGTAAACACATCCCTTCTCTCAGGTGTCTGCCCACAAGGACTTAAAACTGCTGTTATTAAACCACTCCTAAAGAATGCTAATGTCAGGACGGCGGGGAGGAGATAGAAGGCAGGACTCAAACGCAGTTGAGTTTTTCAAAAAGGCAAGATCCCAAGAAGCAAGACGTAGACGTAGACGAGAAGCATGAACACGTGCCATGAACCTTCGGACAATATGCAATGACGCAACAAGTAACAAGTGACACACATGGCTTAAATAAACTAGGGAGGTGCAGGTAATTGGAAACAGCTGGAAACAATCAGACAATCACAGGGGATGACAGGACGAGGCAGGAAGTGAAGTTACCAGGGAGGCATGATGCAGAAACCTACAAAATAAAACAAGATGTGAACCCAAACTGTGACGGCTAATCGAGATGCCACAACAATGAAAAACCATAGACCATTATCAAACCTTCCTTTTTTAAGTAAAACAGTTGAATTTGCGTTTTCGACAACACCACAGTACTGACACTGCTCTTGTTAAGGTTTTCAACGAGATCCACTGAAACAAAGATAATGGCAAAATTTCAGTCTTAATATTACTGGATCTCAGCGCAGCATTTGACACGGTCGACCATCACATACTACAAGATAAACTAATTAACTGGGTGGGACTCTCTGGCACAGGACTTAACTGGTTTGAATCCTACTTGAAAGAAGAATACTGGGGCCCCTTCTGTTCAACATCTATGGAATGCCGTTTTAGTCAAAATTAAATAAATGAATAAATACGTAAATACATGAAATATGCATTTGAAATACATCATGAAATAAATAAATGAGGCAATAAATACATAAATATTAAATACATTTAATTATTTCATGGTACTTTTATTTCATAATGCCACTTTTCATTTCCAGAGTCTTTTATTTCATAATGCCACTTTTAATTTCCAGAGTCTTTTATTTCATACTGCCACTTTTCATTTACACAGTCTTTTATTTCATAATGCCGTTTTTCATTTCCAGACTCTTTTATTTCATAATGTCACTTTTCATTTCCAGAGTCTTTTATTTCATAATGCCACTTTTAATTTCCAGAGTCTTTTATTTCATACTGCCACTTTTCATTTACACAGTCTTTTATTTCATAATGCCGTTTTTCATTTCCAGACTCTTTTATTTCATAATGCCGACATCTACATGCTTCCATTGGCTCAGATAATGGGAAACAACAAAGTGTGTTATCACAGTTATGCAGATGACACACAAATCTATATAACTATATCACCAGGAGACAACAATCCAATACTGGGTCTGGGTAAACGCATTGAACAAATCAACAAATGGATGTGTCAAAACTTTCTTCAATTAAACAAAGATAAAACAGAATTGTTTTTGGTAACAAGGATGAACGATTGAAAGTCAATCACAAACCAAGCTAGAAATCTAAGTGTAATTATGACCCGAACAGTCATATCAAGACAGTTACAAAATTAGCCTACTATCACCTAAAGAATATATGAAGGATTAGAGGACTTATGTCTCAGCCAGATTTGGAAAAGACTCGACTGCTGTAACAGTGTGTTTACATGTCTCTGTAAAAAGTCAATCAGTAAGCCCCAGCTGATCCAGAAGGCTGCAGCTTGAGTCCTCACCAGGACCAGGAAAGGTGATCACATGACTCCAGTTCTCAGGTCTTTACACTGGCTTCCTGTCAAACAAAGAATTTACTTAAAGCACTGAATGGTTTAGTACATTTCTGATCTGCTGATACCTTATGGACCTCCACGAACCCTCCGGTCGTCTGGTACGGGTCTACTTTCTGTTCCCAGAGTCAGAACTAAACGTGGAGAAGCAGCGTTCAGTTTTTCTGCTCCACGTATCTGGAACAAAGTCCCAGAAAGCTGCAGGTCTGCTGAGTCCCTGAGAGTTTTCTGTTTGCTGCTGCCTTTAATTGACCGCTTCTGCAAGTCGGAATTCTTAAAGACATTCTTAAATTACATTACATTGTTGAAATGTGTTATACAAATGTGTTATACAGAAAATGGCCTTGCCTTGCCCTCAGCCGTGCCTCGTCCGATGTCTGCTGATGCACAAGAATCAAAGAAACACATCTGATGTCAATGTGAAAAATGGTTGGATAATGTAATGGTAAAAATATGTTATAACATTGTTTTGTGCTAAAGCCGTGTCTCAAGTGTCCTGTATTTGACCCTGATGTGCAAAGAGCAGCATGATACAAAATGTTAGTTTGCATCTGTGTCCTGAGAAGGGAGGACGGTCGACTCGATCTCATAGAAGCTTCAAAAGAAAAGGCTTTTGTTCATGGCCTTGGTTCATATCTTATTCTGTACGAAAGTTCTGGATCCAAGTTTTACTTTCATGTCAATTAATTATGATTTGCAGCGGCCACTGAGGAGGATCTTGTGTGTGTGTGTGTGTGTGTGTGTGTGTGTGTGTGTGTGTGTGTGTGTGTGTGTGCTGCCCTCAGCTTCACCTGGGTTCTTATCTCAACCTGCTTTGCAGCTTCTCGTAGCTGGCACGGAGAATGTTCTTCACATGTGTATAAAAACTCAGCGTCTTTACTGCTCGGAGACGTCATTTCCACAGAGCACCGTGATACGTGCCTGTGTATTTGACCTCCTGCTTGCAAGCAATAAATGGACTTTTTGCAACTTTGATCATTCATCAAGACTCTGTTTTATCAGACAAATCATTCTCTTCTACCGAGCTTTAATTGAAATATTCCACAACAATATCTTTGCTTATATGGACAGTTCAATGTCTGGATGCCACGTCTTTTAATGGACATACAAGTTTTAGTTTTAGAGTGCTTCATTTTAAAGACACCCAAAATTGTGGAACAATGGTGTGGCAGGCTCGTCCATTTTGCCAAAATTTAATTTCTGCAACTTCTCAATATCTTGTGTGGCCCACACAAGCCTTGCGTGGGCATCAGGGAACTCCTGTAAAGTCTGAGGAGCCACCTGGCGGCGTCTGATTGACTGAAACATAATGTCCCACAGGTGTTCTATCGTGAGGGCCATTGGTATTAATTCCTTCATCCTCCAGGTTCTTGCCACATGAATTGGGAGCATCAGTGACCACCAGCAGACCGGTCATGCTGAACCATGCTGCAGGCAGCACACGTTCTCCTTGGCTTCTCCAGGCCTTCTCGCGTCCATCACAGGGCGCCATGGTGGACACGTATGGCGTTATATTTGTGCCACAATCCTGAGCGCGTAATTTTAAGTTTTGAGCACAGAGAACTATATTTTAGCAAAGAAAAACATTCCGTGCGCGCAGTTTACTCAGGTGCCCTCGACACAAACTGGTTTTCTGCGCGCAGGCAGCCGTTGCTGCGCTCGCTCGACGGTTCACTCACGCGCTCGCTCGACTTGCAGCAGCGTTACATTTGTGCCACAAAACCAACCAATCAGAGAATTAAAGAAGGTCCATTGTGATTGGCTGTTGGTCTCCAATCACAACGCTTCCTAAAGAAGACGAAAACGAGTGATATTAGAAGTCCGACTAGCCACCATCAGACATGACCGAAGCAAATGATGAGAACAGCACGTGTTTTAATCCAGGCCATTAGCATTTAGCACAAATGCTGCAAACTTCAACAACTCGCTGAGCTTCCGCGATGCTGTAGGTAGTTCTACTAGCGTTGTGATTGGAGACCAACAGCCAATCACAATGGACCTTCTTTAATTCTCTGATTGGTTGGTTTTGTGGCACAAATGTAACGCTGCTGCAGTTCGAGCGAGCGCGTGAGTGAACCGTCGAGCGAGCGCAGCAACCGCTGCCTGCGCGCAGAAAACCAGTTTGTGGAGAGGGCACCTCAGTAAACTGCGCGCACGGAATGTTTTTCTTTGCTAAAATATAGTTCTCTGTGCTCAAAACTTACAATTACGCGCTCAGGATTGTGGCACAAATATAACGCCATAGACACGCCGTCTCTGGTGTCCGGGTGTGAAATGATGACACACACATGAGACACGCATCAAGGCTTCTCCGATGTCTGCGTCTCCGTCTGGTTGAGACACCGGGCGTCTCTGCTGGGAGGTCACACGGCGTTCTAATGGAACAATCCACTAAATCATAATCTACTCATTTCAGTACATCTTTTGTGTTCGGTCCACATGACGTCCATTCTCTGATAAAGGGATCCTCCTGTCCCCTCCAAGCCTTCTTACTTTGTCTTGTGGCTTTGGGGACAGCGGATGTCTACAGACTGTAAAGCCCTCAGAGGCGAATGAGGGGTTAGCGACTTTGGGTTAAACAAAATAACATAAATACTATTTGAATATTGTGTATTGCAGTGTCATTATTGTCCACGCTACTACTACTACCAGTCACATTTGTTCAGAGGTTGTAAATAGCGTGCGCATGAATGAAGCGCTGCGGTCACCGCGCGGCCTGACGCGCATGTTCCGGACCCGTGTGCGTCCAACCCAAATGTGCGCGCATCCACGGGCGGTGCACGCGCACCAGGTATAAGGGATGTGTCCCGTGTGCGAGGCCATGGCCCGGGTCTGCGTCTGCAGAACGTACCGACCCGTCGAGCAGTTCAGGGTGAGAACAGGTGGAACTTTGTATCTCGTGTTTCTGTGCTCGTGGTGCAAAGCGTCGCGTTAGTTATGTGTGATCTGGGGACACGTTCTACATGTGTAGAACAGCTTCACGTGTTCATGTGTCCACGCTTCACTTACAGGACAGTGGATTTCAGACCTGCAATGTAACAATAATGATTATGCACGTTGTTGGTGAAATGTGCAACAAGTAAAACCGCCTTGCTCTGGATTATAAATGGATAATAAATAGTTTGCCAACATGTTACAGTAAAATGCCCAAACCTGTTTGGACCTGCTCAGGTGTACAAAGACATATGATCACATGACTGTCCTCCCCAGCGTCTTGACGTTGAATCCTCGCTGTGTTGCAGCTGTCGAGGTGCGAGCGATGCCGCTGCGAGGCCAACAGAGAGGTTTACTGCGCCAACCCCACCTACGCGCCCAACCACTGTCTGTAGGACTGGTGAGACTCCGTCCTCCGCCAGGACCAGGGACTAAAACAATGCGACAGGGAACAGAGGGGGACCCGCTCTCTGTAGGAGGACGACCTGGTTTCATGATCGGAGGAAGCAAACGAGTAGATACACATAAACATGAAGCAGAGCAGCACGCCGTGGACACGCAGCTTGATGCTTTTCATCCTGCACACAGCACATTTAAGTTGACTGAGATGCAAACTGCTGGTTTACATGGTTTTGGAGACGGCGTGGAGACAACCTGAGTAATAGGACCCGAAGGCTTTGGAATGCAGCTCTCTAAGTTGGTTCCAGCTCAGCGTGGCAGCACATGGCCACGTTGAGTGACACACACACACACACACACACACACACACACACACACACTTCCCCTCGTGGCCGGTGCTCGGCGCCAGACGCCCGCCGTGGTGCGTGCGCTGGTCCTGCAGGTTACGTCGCAGCCTCAGCTGCTTACACGGCCCCGTTATGTCACACGCGGTGATTACAGTCTGACATGGGCTTCTGTGTGTGTGTGTGTGTGTGTGTGTGTGTGTCGGATATAATGATAACTTGCATTATGGATTTCCTTTTGCAGAAGAAAATGGAAAGCCGAAGTATTGGTTCTCAGCTCGTACATGTGCTCCCAGTGGTCCTGCTCGGTGGTGGTTGGGTCTGAATGGTAGTTTCTGCTGGACAGATGGTTCGCTTGTTTGCATCAGCGTTTTTCTCCCTCTCACCGGCTGGGTCCGGCGTCACATGACCTCTGGTTCCTGTCCTCCCGCTGACCGCCTTTGCTAATTGTTTGGCAGGTAGCTGCCAAAGGAAGGAATCCTCCCAATCTGACGCGTGCTGATGAACAGTGAGTTATAGATGTGTTATTACAGAGAAACATCGCTTGTATGTGTAACGTGTCCATTACCCACAAAGACACACGTGTTGCTTTCACTCCAGAGGAAACAGCCTGTCGACGAGGGGACCCCCAGGCCTCCTGCCAGAAGCTGCCCCGGCCCACGGAGGCCCCCGCCAGGGGGGGCGCAGGGGGGCCGACTGTTGTCAGCAAGTTCAATTAGTGGATTCTGTTCCTTCCAGCATCAGAAGTCAGGATCTGCTGCTTCTGAGTAACACAACGTACATGTACACACAGCTAGTAGTAAATGATACAACTGTTGGTCTGTGGTCATTTAGACCGGGGGGCTAACCAGGATAAGGGACTAAACCGGGACGTTAAAGTTATCCTGGAGGAATTTAGCTTGGATTCAACCTGCACGGAAGCAGGTTGAATTAAACTCAGCCAAGTAACCATGGCGATTATTAGCGGTTAGCTGCAGGCTAACTGCTAAAGATATTTAGAATTAGACAGCTTGCAGAGATTTGTACATTGGTTGTAAAACATTCTCGCATTGTGAACAAGGGTTTGAGTCTTTAGGGTCAATTTTCAGAGGAAGATTAATTCCCTCTTTTAAGGTAAAGTAAGCTACATAATACTTTTATTTATATAGTGCTTTACGCTGTAGGCTACTTAGACACTTTACAGTGAAACCAGCACATAAAACAATCATTAAAAGCAATAAGGTTCCATGATGAGTTGGTGCTCAGCGTCTTCTCCATGTCTGAATGAGTAAACGTGTGACGGACAGCGCGGTGAGCGTGCACTTATCCCAGCTGTGTGCACCTGGATTGACTCGGTTCCCCTGCTCAGCAAACCATGGAGACCACACAAAGTCCAGCGGCGCCTTTTCACTTATCCTGGATGTCTTTATTCTGCTGCGGTGCAACAGCCTGTGGTTGGTTAAAGAGGCTCCTCAGTGGGTTTGTTCATGTCCGGTTACGCTGACCAGCGGCAGGTCGGGTCGAAGGAGTGAACACACCTTCTGCTCAGGGTTACGATCCTCAGTGGTTTGTTGCTGCGTGCGCTGTGTAGATCCATAAGATCTTATTGTTCAACGGCACATGCTCTTGGTTGTGGATGAATTCATGACTATTTTGGGAGTATTCTCCAGCTCACTGAGGACCCACGCGTCCTCAGACCTTCAGTAACAGGAGAGGTGTTGAGATTTCACCAACACTGGTAAACAGCTTTGCAGAGAGACTAACGAGGTGATCCAGCACATTAGTTCATACGTTTATGACCATTGATTGAGTGAAGCCCTCTTTAAACCAACTAACGGTTCTTCTCGTCCTTCACTTGCTCCCTGAATCTGCTTGTTGATGCTAAACGGTCTCCGTCTGGTCCTCATGCAGCTGGTGTCTCTACACTATCTGGTGCTGAACCTTTTGCCATCCGACTCCCGTCTTTCCGTATCTGGCCTAGTTGGCGTCTATCGGTCTACAGGCCTCCTGTGAGCTCCCTTCCCTCTGTTGAGTAGTAACTCATCCACAGTAATATAGTTGGATCCCTACTTACCAGTAGATAACATGACTGTGTTGGGACAATACACGTTTTCCCTCAGCATCTTATAAAAGCTGTTCAGTCTGCAGTAGTAGTGAGTTTCTTCCACCTGCACTGAAGCCACAGATGACACATTTAAGCCAGAAAGACTTAAATGTGTTTCCACATGATTGCAAAGGGAAATAAGAACTCTTGAGACAATTGGCTGGATTACCAACAGTTTTTATTGAAAACGAACAGGTGCAGGATCCAGCTCAGGCTATGCTACCAGCGTTGGAGGCAATTCTGGGCCAAAGGTCGGCGCACTCTTTCGCCACAGGGCCCGTGATGGCCGAGCCTGCAGATACAGAGAGGCAGAGTTATTGTGGCTCCTACAGTCGGCCTCCGTTCTACATATGAAGGAACAGTGATGAGGGTCAAGATGTCATTACCAAACTAGTCCGAATGAGGCTGACCACAACATTGGACCTTCTGGTATGTTTGGGATTTTAGGGAAAATATTTGTATATTTTTTAACCCATCTATAAAACCCCAAAATGGAACATTCCTTCCCCCCAGACAGGTCCATTGTGTTTACGTGGAGCAGCATAAAACCCATTGAATGTTAATATACAAGAGTTAAACGTATCTTATGCTGAATGTAAAATAAGCATTAACACATTTGTCACACATTTGAGGACTCTGCCCGATGTTGCCTTCAGGTTCCATGTTTCTACATCAAGATTTCAGCTCTCCTTCGAACATTAGAGCCCACGTGGGCTTTGCTACAAACACAGCTTCCGCTCAGAAGAGCAGTAAAAGACAGGACGGTGTGCTTTCTCTCTAACGCATGCGAATGGTCTAAAGCAGAATCACAGCAAACTCACCTTTCATTTCTCCCTTGTTGTTTACTATGACACCTGCATTGTCTTCAAAGTAGAGAAACACGCCATCTTTTCGCCGGTACGACTTCCGCTGCCGAATCACCACCGCAGGATGCACTGTGGGCAACGGGAACGTAACAAGTGATCAGTCTGACCGCAGAAAACAAGCATTTCATTACAACTTAAACCAACACATCAATATATATGTACTAATAAGCTGCCCAGTACAACAGACCAGTGGTTCCCACTCACCCTTCTTCCTGAGTTCTGGCTTGCCTTTCTTGACTGTGGCCATGACCATGTCACCCACTCCTGCAGCGGGCAGACGGTTCAGACGCCCCTTGATGCCCTTCACAGAGATGATGTACAGGTTCTTGGCACCTGGGGGACGGAGGAAGGACACCCATGAAACAGATGCATCAGCTATGCAGAATTATGGCATTTTAGAAACGAATGGGCGATGTGGCCTCAGCATTGTCACAGTACAGCACCGTTACACATTTCTACACACACGTCACAATAGAACACGCTGATTAATAAAATAAATAACATGAACATAATGCACACAAACCGTATTTGGATAGCTTCAGTGTTTCAATTACTACATATTCAAACGTAGCGTTGGCAGGCATCGTGTTCTCTTAATTACATACTGATGGATTCATGTGCAAACGGTTGCATTGCTGCGGGGAGCAAACCGTGACTTTGTGTGGCCACTGATTGAGACTAGTCAGTCACAGAGGATCACTGCCATCTCACCCACAGCGACCACGTTCATATTCCCTTCTACGACAACTCACCCAGACACCGAGCAGACTCAGCAAGTGCTTTTTGAAGGGGAACAGTTACATGTGGCCAATCTAAAGTTAAATCAACCGCCTGCTCCTTCACAACTCACATTCAACCCGTCGAGCATGTGACAGAACGGACACGCGTGTCCAGCGGCTGTCGGGTCATTAGGGGCGTGGCATGAACAGGTGAGCGGGGCGTACCTGTGTTGTCGGCGCAGTTGATGACCGCTCCTACTGGGAGACCCAGCGAGATGCGGAACTTGGCTCCGGATGAACCACCACGTCCTGTGGGACGGCAACACAATTCAAATCAGCTGTCACACGGAGCATTTGGGGTTTAAGGATTTGCCCGGTACGGGCGGCCAGTCAGTCCCCAAAACAAGTCCCACCGGGCGGCTACGACTTGGAAGGCTTTGGCAGGTGGGCACTAACAAGCCATTAGCTGAACCCGCCTCGTTCAGCCTTTAAGAGCAACCGGATGACAGAAGGCCACACGCCGCGTCCCGGCTGCTTCCTCCACGTCACATAACGGCGTTAAAAGCAATGGTTACTCTGAACGTTACTGTAAAAACTGAACAACATAAGTTCAGACACCGCGGATTGCGAATCACTCCCCGGTAACACGATGCAACGAGACCGGCTCAGCCTGGCGTTAGCGATGTAGGATAGCACCAGCTAACGTTAGCCATAGAAGATAGCACTAGCTACCGGTAACTAAGCGGATACTTGGCGTTTGACATTGTTCAACGAGACAACATTGCAAGACTAAGAAGTCTGAAGATCACCACAAACGGCTCCTTCTCGCCCCTTCTACGCGCTTTAGCGCGGCATGCTTCATGTCTACGACACTTAGCTGCAGCCAGCTAGCCGGGGAGAATGCTACATTCTTAAGTCGGAGACTGTTAGCATTACTTTCAAACTAATCACGCAAGTGTGTAATAATTCTTAATCTAGCACAAACTAACGTATTTATAAGGGCTGGAAGCAAGAATAAGACAGCAGATGGAAGTGGATTTGACGGGGTGGGTTTCGTACCTCTCTTAGACATGGCTGCAGTAGGGAAAGAGGAAGACGCAGAAAGGAATTGTGGGATATAAAGTTGCGCAGAACTCCATCCGGGTCATGCGCCGAGACGGACCGCATTCACCAGCGTGCTGTAGGGGGCGGGGCTTCTTCTTCTTCTTCAACTCAAATTGCAGCAGGCTCGACGCAACAGCGCTGAATCGCTGCACTCGAGTCATTTGGAGACATGCGATTTAACTTAATATGTAAAGTCCAGCAACGCGGAGAAAACTGATTACAGATTCTTTTGTTTCTCCTTTTAAGGGGACTTTAACGAATAATCTGTTACTCCAACCTCTTATTTAAGTTTTTTTCTGGAAAAGACCCACTCTTACTAGCCCTTGATTCAGTCCACACATACTATTTACACAATGTCCCTCCACATGTGCCCGTACTCCACTTATTCACATGCAACCACGTCCATCGGCCCATATCACCTACTCCTATTTGTTAATAATCATGTTATACTGTGTCATTCATAATAGGTTGTTATTTACTGTTAAGTGGTCTATGCATCTTCATAGTAGTGAAGAATGATATACTGCCATAATAATCCATCTGAATATCAGTTGTGTTAAAGTGATATGTTTATATATGCTACGTCACCATAACAACGTAAAAAAATAGGACTTGCAAGCTCAAAACTGTGATGCCAGTGGATTGCAGGAGGAGCCCCCCAACACTGCCCTGTAACAACAACAACAACAACAACAACAAGTACTGGAGCATTCACACGAGGGTATTGTAAACTCTCTGGCTCTTCATCCAGTCATGCATCTGTAGTGGCTGATCCTCCAGTTATGACCTGAACTGCCTCTGCACCTAACACAGGTTTCTGAAATGGGGCTGAATAAGGCTATACACGATTAAGTGTTGATATTTTAGCCTCTTTTCTTCTTTTACCCAGCATTTGTTCAGTATACACATGCATACATATACAAACATATATATGTATGTATGTATAAACACATGTAGGAGCCACATTCAGTTAATGTCAATGTATTTAAAGGAGCCACAAGTTGATATGGCTCTTTGTGTGCTGAATGTGGAATTTTCATAATATGTCTTCTTTAAATGACTATTTTGGGTTTAAAAGCAAAGTGTGCCCCCTACAGGTGAGGCGGGCAGCCACTATATGTTGGTGGGCCTGGAGCAGAGTTGAGGGAGAAGCAGACACCATCTTTGACAGCATAGGGTAGTTGCTGAGCATGGCTAGAAAAACACTTGGGTGACGCTTTGGAATTGTGTCACGCGCTTTAATCCTCCTTATGATTCCAATTGATTTGTTTATTTTTCAACTGACAGTCAATATGTTCCATCCAGCTTAAGCTTTCATCAATTATAGTTCCTAAAACTGTTGTTGATGACACTTGAGGCATCTCAAGGGATTCCATTTTAAAATTTGTTAAATCCACTTTTTGCCACTGAATCACAATTAGACTTTTGGATATTCAAAGACACTTATTTAATTTCAACCATGTAGCATAGACAGATAATTCAGCACTGGCTTCCATAATCAATGAATTGAAATTTGAGGGAACTAGGGTTGTGTCATCTGCAAACATTATCGGAAAAAGGCTTTGTGACACATGGGACAATTAATATAAATTCGGAATAACAATGGACCAAGAATGGACCCCTGAGTCTTTGGGCGACATCAAACGTTTGTCAAGAGAATTGTAACCATCCAAAATAACTGAAGGAAGCTCATCGGTAGTCTTTTCTCTTTGCAGCACTTTCCACGTATTTGAACACCTAAGAAATGTTACACTGCAATATTTATTTTTTGCAGATCTAATAGAATAGGTATAATTATTTCTACAGTATTCATATGCACAGCGAGTAACAGGGTTGAATGATATTTTTTGGACAGTTTTTTTTTTCTGAAGAAGCTTCTTTAAATGCTTAGTTAGTAAACTTGAGAGCTTTTCTTGGCGAAACTACAAATTGGGAAACACTCATTCAAACCAAAGTTGATAACTTTTATAAACTTCTAATATTCCATTATTTTTCCACATACACATCTTCCTGTGAAATACTGGGAAGAAAATCTTTGAATTAGAAATAGTTGATTTGCTCCTAATTCTTTTCCGCATTCATTTTTTGTAGACCGTAGTGTATGTAAATAATCATGAATACAGATTAAAACAAAATCTAATAAAGTGCTTATACATTCTAATGTTGGAGACATTGAGAGCTTCTTTGTTGTTGTTGATGTGGCTTTAGGGTAAGTGGATGGACAATAAGTTTATCGTATCTCAAATATGCAATGTCACCTTTCTCTTGAGCTGCCTTCATTGCTGGGAGTAGCTATTTTCTTCTTTGGTGGATGGATTCAGGGAAGTCCTCGTTGATGAAGCTGCCTGAGCCCTTCAGAGTTTTTCTTATAAATCTGACCACAATGAGTGTGTCGGGAACGCAATGCTTATTCAGTGGGGTTCTTTACTTGATTCTTTAATGCCATTGTAGGATATTAGAAAGAAACTGACGACCCGGGTCATAAATTAATAAAAATGCATATAGTGTACACCAGAATATCGCCATGATTCTGAAACTGTGTAATCAAGTAATGACAATATTGTAAAACCACTGTAATATTGAAACTGTAATCAAATAATATCAATGCAGTTATGATTGTATTTGATGTAATGTAATCAACTGGAATGCATGCATGTAATACTTGCACAACAACTGATATTGACTAAGGATCATTCGAAATCCGAGTTACATTGAACTCACCAGAAGACTCCCAGAGGTGTGGACACTGACTTTCACACCTATAAGCATTGTTATAAATACCTGTAGGAACCATTGTTCTGGAGTTCACTGGTGGAGGCGACAGACGGGCACTATGGGGGTCAAAGGACTGACCTGGGGCCTGTTGGTTGCTGAGACCAGCGGCTCCTCAGCTGAGATGTTGCTTTTACCACAACTCCATCTCCTTTATTAAATACATTTGCCGCAGCGACCTCCCAACCCCGCTGGGCCGCAGCGCATCACGTTCCGTACCAGCCCCTCGACTCTCAGCCCCGACCCCTCCCGTTCCCGCTGGGCCGCCTCCGGAGGTGTTCCTGTGGTGGCGATGGACAACACCTGCCATGTCACTGCCTCTCTGAGTCCTCTGAGAAAGGCTGGATAATACATATGTCTGTGTAAATTGGTCTTCCCAAATACACCTGTTAGCTTAAATGCTTTGGCTTGTGTTCAATTAATGGAATCATACCCAAGGCCTATAAAATGATGCTTGCTACATCAAAGCGGTGGAACCATGGACTCAAAAAGCCTGAATTTCTCTGCTGCTGAAACCCACGCCCTACTGGAGGGTGTTAGGTGCCATTATTACATTACAAGCGACTTACAATAAGAACATTTCAACCATAAGGACACAAACTCAAAAGAACAAGAAACAAGAAAGTGCAATTTCATCAAATAATCCAATTTACTATTGATAAGTCACATTATAAGTACATTGTAAGTGCTACAGTCAGTTAGTGTTTTAGTGTCTTTAGTCTGAAGATGTGAAGGCTCTCTGTGGTCCTGATGTCTTCAGAGACCTCCTTCCACCATTTAGGAGCAGGACAGCAGAGAGTGGAGATCTAGTCGAGTGTTTTGCTCTCAGTGAGGAGGAACAAGCAGTTTATCACATGCAGAGCGGAGAGTGCGGGTCGGGATGTCGGGTTGGACCAGGTCCTGGATGTAAGCTGGACCCCATCCATTCACAGCATGGTACCTGAGCACCATGTTTAGAACTGGATGAGCCACCGGTACCAGTGAAGAGAGCGGAGGAGTGAGGGAGAACTTAGGAAGGTTAAAGACCAGAGGAGCTGCTGCATTCTGGATGAGCTGCAGAGGTGGAATGGAGGTAGCAGAATTTACGTGTAGGGGGCGCTATCGAGCCAAATGCTATTTGGAAACATTGAAATCACATGAGGTAACTACATCTTTAACTGTTTGCTGTCCTGCTCCGAAATGGTGGAAGGACGTCTCTGATGACATCAGGACCACAGAGAGCCGTCACATCTTCAGACTAACAAATAGTAGCACTTACATTGTACTTATAACACCACTTATCTATAGCAGATTGTAAATTGGCTTATTTGAGGAAATGGCACTTTCTTGTTTCTTGCTCTTCTGAGTTTATATCCCTTATTGTAAGTCGCTTTGGATAAAAGCGTCAGCTAAATGACATGACATGTTGATATGTTGTTGACATGTTGCTATGAAAAGGTTTGGGCACCCCTGATCATTTTCAAGATTTTCCTTTATGTATCACTGGTTGTTCGGAACAGCAATTTCAATTAAATATATCATATAGCAGACAAACACAGGTGCATACATTTGGACACCCTTGTTGTTTTATTGATTTGAACACACCATTTGAATGGTAAGCTCATTGACCCTTGACCTACATACACAGGTGAAGCCAATCACGAGAAAGGGTGTTTAAGGTGGCCAGTTGCAAGTTGTTCTCCTCTTTGCATCTTCTCTGAAGACTGGCAACACGGGAGCCTCGAAACAACTGTCAAATGACCCGAAAACAAAGATTGTTCAACATCACGGTTTAGGGGAAGGATGCAAGAAGCTAGCTCAGAGATCTCAGCTGTCAGTTTCCACTGTGAGGAACATAGTGAGGAAAGGGAAGACCACAGGCACAGTTCTAGTTAAGGCCAGGAAAAGTCTCAGATAAGCCGAGGCGAAGGATGGTGAGAACAGTCAAACTCAACCCACAGACCGGCTCCAAAGACCTGCAACATGAACCTGCTGCAGATGGTGTCACTGTTCAACTATTCAGCGCACTTTGCACAAGGAGATGCTGGATGGGAGAGCAATGCGGCAGAAGCCTTTTCTGCGCCCATGCCACAAAGTCGCTTGAGGTATGCTGAAGCACATTTGGACAAGCCAGCTTCATTTTGGAATAAGGTGCTGTGGACTGATGAAACTAAAATTGAGTTGGACATAACAAGGGGCGGTATGCATGGCAGAAGAAGAACACAGCATTCTAAGAAAAGCACTTGCTACCCACAGTAGAATGTGGTGGTGGTTCCATCATGCCGTGGGGCTGTGCGGCCAGAGCAGGTACTGGCAATCTTGTTAAAGTTGAAGGTCGCATGGATTCCAGTCAGTATCAGCAGATTCTTGCGAACAATGTTCAAGAATCAGTGACAAAGTTGAAGTTGCGCCGCGGCTGGATACTTCAACAAGACAGCGACCCTAAACACCGCTCAAATTCTACCAAAGCATTCATGCAGAGGAACAAGCACAACGTTCTGGAATGGCCATCTCAGTCCCCACACCTGAAGATCATTGAAAACCTGTCAGCAACGTAATCAGGAGTCATTACCGCAACGTGTATTACAATCTTACTGTATTTAGGTTTATCCTTAGCCCAGTGGCGGCTGGTGGAGGTTTTCTTTGGTAGGGACAGCCAATCAGTTTCAGTAAACATTCCAGTGTGATTCAAACACGCATTATTACTCTGCTGCTAATATTCCAACAGTTTAACATAATAAGGTCATCTTATTCAAATAATTCAGTATCATATACGTTTGATATATAATAAACAATATTTAGAACATTGCTACCATAATTATTATAAATATCCAATATAAGTATATAATACATACATGATATTAAAGGATAAATATTAAAATATAAATATATTTATATAAAATCTATTAGAATATGTATATATTGAGATGAACCTAGTTTGTTGGCTAAACACCCAATCAGTGTGTTGAGGAAAGACCAACTGAATGGAACAAATGAACTATTTGGGATCAAATGTAACGCGGCCCATTGCCCTCAATGAACCAGCCGCCACTGCATTAGCCAGCAGTTTAAGTCAACGTAGCCCACTCTGGCCCCAGTACACAACTATGGTCCCTGGTTCCACTTCACGTTCCTCAGAATGGGGCTACCGATCACCAGAGGGGGCTTCTCAGCGGGTGTGTCGCTGAGTGGGGAGAAGCGGTTTGAAAGGTGAAGTGGTTGTTGGTGAACGACTTCCCTATTCCCATCCATGGCATGCATACTGCAGGTCAGTCGTTTTAAATTTCAATTCAAAAGTTGACATGCTCACTGTGGGTGTTCATGGTTCCACTCAGTCTAATGTTACTAAGATTGGACCGGGGAGGTGGGCAAGATGCAAATTGTATTCAGGATACTGTGTTACCTGAATGGATTCAATTAGGCTCTGGTTACCCGGTCGGTGCCCCTTGAAAACCTTTACTGCGAACAACTGTCCAGGTGGAGTTTCTGACCTCTGGTGGCCTCTGCTCCCTAAGTATTTATCGATAACTGAGCTGTCTACAGCTAATTGACTCACATTTGCCCGTAACACCTTTCGTTAACTGTCATGTACTGTTAACTTCTTGCGTCGTTGCAGCGACCTTGTGGAGGTCTGCACTGCAATGAGGCTCATTTCCATAGAAAGGGATCATTTAGCATCAAATAAAGCTTTGGAACAGACAGTCCTATGTAGGTTTAGCAGATGCAAGACGTGAGCAAAATGTTTGGGAATTTGTAACTAGTGTTGAGGTTAACACTGAATAAACAGATTTTGTTTTTGTAAAAGTTCACAGGATGACTTCATTATTTAGAGTAACTATATCTTTTAAGCGCCGTAGACCTTTATATCGCACACTTTGTTTCTGCTGGCTACCTTCAATGTTAACCTTGCTTTACAACTCAATCCAATAACTAACCTAAGCCCCATACCCCCTAATTCCTGTTGCTACGTCTGTCAAGCCTTATTCTTATTCTTCACACGAGGGGATAATCGGTACCCAAACCAAGGAACTTTGGGAATGACACTTGGTTACAGGCACGTGCACATTTTAGGATATTTTCCACGTCCTTCTGCTTTTGGAGTCTCTCTTTTCTTGGCATTCAATTCACATTCAATTCAATTCATTTTATTTTGTATAACCCAAAATCGCAAATTACAAATTTGCCTCCGAGTGCTTTACAGTCTGTACACATGCGACATCGACACAGGAAAAACATGAAAAAAACCCTTCCATGGGGAAAAAAGGGAAGAAACCTTAGTGAGAACGTCAGAGGAGGATCCGTCTCCTGATGGACAGACTACAATGATGTCATGTGTAGAGACAGAACAATGTAGAAGATGAACAATACATTCAGTTCATACGACAGAAATGATGCAAATAATTGTGAGTAGTAAGCAGGTGTACGGCAGGACCACCATCACATAGAACCACCGTCACATAGAACCACCGTCACATAGAACCACCATCACATAGAACCACTGTCACATAGAACCACCATCACATAGAACCACCGTCACATAGAACCACCATCACATAGAACCACCATCAGACAGAACCGCCGTCACAACGAACCACCATCACATAGGACCACCATCAGATAGAACCACCGTCACATAGAACCACCATCAGATAGAACCACCATCAGATAGAACCACCGTCAGATAGAACCACCATCACATAGAACCACCATCAGATAGAACCACCGTCACATAGAACCACCGTCACATAGAACCATCATCAGATAGAACCACCATCACATAGAACCACTGTCACATAGAACCACCATCAGATAGAACCACCGTCACATAGAACCACCATCAGACAGAACCACCGTCACATAGAACCACCATCAGATAGAACCACCGTCACATAGAACCACCATCAGACAGAACCACCGTCACATAGAACCACCATCAGACAGAACCGCCGTCACATAGAACCACCATCACATAGGACCACCATCAGATAGAACCACCGTCACATAGAACCACCATCACATAGAACCACCATCACATAGAACCACCATCAGATAGAACCACCATCAGATAGAACCACCGTCAGATAGAACCACCATCATATAGAACCACCATCAGATAGAACCACCGTCACATAGAACCACCGTCACATAGAACCATCATCAGATAGAACCACCATCACATAGAACCACTGTCACATAGAACCACCATCAGATAGAACCACCGTCACATAGAACCACCATCAGACAGAACCACCGTCACATAGAACCACCATCAGATAGAACCACCGTCACATAGAACCACCATCAGACAGAACCACCGTCACATAGAACCACCATCAGACAGAACCGCCGTCACATAGAACCACCATCACATAGGACCACCATCAGATAGAACCACCGTCACATAGAACCACCATCACATAGAACCACCATCACATAGAACCACCATCAGATAGAACCACCGTCCACAGAAGACCTACCTTTCATTTCAACAATTGTAACAAAACTAGTGAAGTGGTGACCGTGTGTAATTTATAGACCAGTAAAACACTCTTTACATTCTCTGCGTGTATCTCTCCCTCTCTCTTCATTAAACATGCCAAAGGTCAGTAAACAGCTGGACGAGGCTTTGAAATCACAGGTTTTTATTTTTTAGGAAATGTCGGGCCAGTTGCAACGTAACGTTTTCAGCGGCGCTAATGTGGTTAATTTATCACCAAGCAACGTCGGGGGGAGGAGGGAGGGGCGGCGGAGCATGTCGGGGTGAAATTCTCACAAGAACTCAAATAAATGCCCCGTCGGATATCCAAACACATTTGGGGGGAATTGATGACAGAGAGAGTAATTGTTATTCTTAAATATTGATGAATGACAATAACATCTTTGGCGTTTGTGAGTTAAGACACCACATGGAAACACGCTCCAGAGTCGGCATCACTTTATTTTCACACCTCGGACTCCGTCAGGTCCGCGCGCCCACCGGCTGGCCCACCAGGGTGGAGGCACACGGGGTGGTTTGCAGTCCCATCAGTCTCAGCTGAGCTGAGATCACTTTAGTTTGGTACAGTGTGGTGATTTGAACAGTAAGCCCATCTCTTCGTCCCTTTAAATCTTCTATTTGAGGAGCCACTGATTTACTGAGGAAAACAGAGAAGGAAATTACATGAATAGTGGTGAAAGGATAAAATAAAACGGGAAAGGTGTGCTGTTGTAAAAAAGACAAAGCCAGAGACTGTTCATGTCAATGAGTAGCGATAACAACTCTTTCCTAAATCCAAACTATGGACTAACTGACTCTAAGCAGGTCATGAGTATGTGATACACGCGCAGTAGTGACAATACAACGTTGACCAAACAGTCAGTGACCAAATACATTTTAATGTTTGCCACAATGTTCCCATCAAGATCACATTTATTTCAAGTGGCTTTACAGTCCCGCACACACATCATCATCTACGTATATCCCTAATTTGGAGGAAACACTTTAGAGTAGAAAGAGCAACTGGGGATGGATTGCTCATCCAGGACGGACACTCTCCGAGTTTGACTGAGTCGGAATGATTCCTCATTGCAAACATTGGCTGTATATATTACTTCACTGTCTGGTCATCTGCTGTCCTCATCACCATGGAGAACGCAGCAATGCCTCCAGTTGTACGGACTGAGTAAAAGTGCAGTTCAGGGCTAAGTGATTTCAATGTTCACAACAAAGATGGCATCAATTAGCTTTAGGCAAAATACATAAAGAACTGAGTGCTACACACACACACACACACACACACACACAATGATACTTTCATGGCCAATAAAAAGATGTGCAGCATCACCAAGTGAGAATTACAGTCAGTGTGGTTTAAATACGGCGATTGGACACGGCAGACAGTCACCGTGGATAACACAACAGGGCGGGAAGTGAAGCTAAGCCAGGACACGAGAGGCAACAAAACTACAAAATAAAACGAGTACAAACACAGCAACGGAAATAAGTTCTGCAATCCACATTGTACCGTTGATTTTAGGGTAATGTTTCTGATATTTTGATAACACATTTGTATTAATCAAACAGCTCATATCCCACTATTCCTTGTTTACTGTGGTCGGAAAGATGAATACAGACTGTTTGGGGATTTCAATTCGAAATGAGCAGATTTCACTACCATTTGTAAATGAACATTAACTTGCTGCTGTGTACAGTAAAATGAATGTAAAACCCAACTGTTCTACCTGCACACACTGGAATCCAATACATTACAATAAATGTAAGAAGCTGCACTGTTAAATAGTAGTAAATTACTGGGGTCTCTGCCATTATTTTTTACGGTCAAACTGCTTTGAGTATACAAATGGTGTTATTAAGTTTAATACATTAGAAGGTATTTTTTATTCAATGTTTTGAAATATAGTTATTGAACATTATTAAAGATATCCAATTCCGATTTTTATTATCCAATAAAAAACCTGCACTGAAGCTACAAAACAGAAGTGGGATAAAATAGTAATTACTGGGGGACTGAGAAAATATGTACTGTGTAACCTGGTTAATACATAATAATACATAAATGATTGGTTAAAATGTGCCTTTTGATTGAAGCAAATGTGTATTGATTCAACCAATATTTCGATATTCTGTTGGGCCTGCTCGTTCATTTCAATGGGATAATCTGCCTTTGATCACTGACGCTCCACTAATACACACTAAAGCATTAAATACTTCTTTCCTGTCAAAACGATATCGCCACAACCTCCCCTCCTTCCCGTTACCTCTGTACTGCGGGCGGAGGACGCGGTTGTTGGGACAGTCTCGGCCCGGCTTGTTGAAGTTGATGTTGGTGCGGATGCAGCGCTGCAGCAGCGGCTGGGGAGGCCGGGTGTTGTCGCTCATACTGAGGAAGATCTTGTAGGGCTCGTTCTGGCTGAGGAGCCGCAGGGAGTGCATCTGCAGAAGGAGCATGGTGGAGTACAAAGTGGATTTAAACAACTGAGAACAGGCTCCGGCTTCCTCATAACAAGAAATAGACAAAAACATTCAAAAAACACCATTCGGTTCAGGATGAGCTTCCTGAGCTGAGGTTCCATGAGCTTCAGCCAGTGTGCTGATCAATCCACCGGCTCTCATAGAAGCAGACAAACGAGATGTGTGGAGATGTTGCCGTGACAATTCAGATGATATTTTTTACATCGCCATCAAAATCATCAATACATTTTTTTGCTGATGGTTTTATGCCATGCCCTCCAAGTGCTGCTCAAGGTACCTGCATCCGTGTCACGTAGACAGGCTTGTTGATGAGTATCCACGTGGACGTCTCATAGCAGGGCGGGACGGTGATCGAGCCCTCGTAGGTGATGTAACGCGGGGTATCAGGGTAAAGGTCGGCTATGTTCAGGCCCATTAATAGAAACGCATCATCTAGATAGAGAGGGTAGAGAAAAGTCTGTATGTGACCCATATTGCTACTTGTAGAGTAGAATTGTTGATAACTTTGTATAAATAGAGCTGTGGAAGCTTTCCCACTTGGACTCCATATCCCCCATTAGGATTTAGTTTGTCTTTGATTTATTCACGACAAAGTTGCTTTAAATACTTCATTCCTCAAACCTGTTTTTTGGAAAAATAGTTCTCACCCTCATCTTGATGTGATTCACTTTCAACTATTTCTTAAGGATGCACGTTTTTTTAAATGTATCTTTTAAACAGGACCAAGGAGTGTCACTTCAGACAGAGCGTCACAGCTCTGTCGAGCCGTGTATTCCTTTGGACCTCACTAGTAACGACTTCATGAACTTCTTCAATGATAAGATTCTGACTATCAAAGAGAAAATTGATGGTCTCCTGCCTTCAACCAGTGCCGACCTGTCCTCCGATGTAGGAACCTTGGATGCAGCAGTGGGCCCTGATGCCTGTTTGGATGCCTTCTCTTCCATCAACCTTGATCAACTGACTTCTTTAAAGTCTAAATCTTCTACTTGTCTCTTGGATCCGATTCCGACTAAGCTGCCGCATTTGACACTTGTATCCTGTTGCAGAGACTAGATTGGTATTAAAAGGAACTGCACTCCTATCCTGTCTATCGCCTCCCTAAGGTTCCCCCCCGGAATGTTGTTCATTGTTTGGGGAGTTGCTGATGACTGTAAAGCCTGGTTTATGCTTCTGCGTTTTCAGAGAGATGCAAGACCCCCCTGCGTGTCCCCTGCGTGTCCCCTGCGTGTCCCCTGCGTGTCTCTTGCGTGTCTCTTGCGTGTCTTTTCACACCTCCTTGCGTGCGTCGACCCATTTTTCTAGACTAGTGTCTAAAGCGACGCAGCCTCCTGCAGCAGCAGGCTGTGATTGGTCTCTAACTCCGTCCTTTAGAGTCTCACGTCTCCGTTCTCACAGCACAATACGGCCGTTATTAAAAGGAAGAACGTTTACGAGAGAACGGATCAGATTGAAGAGCTTTTAAATATGAGCGCTTGTACAAGCCGTCATTGGCGGACTATGAGGACGCCGGATGGCCTCTGATTCATGGAGGCAGATCTCCACAAACGAGGGGAACAAAGTCGTGGAGGAAAATACGGGACAAATGTGTCCTTGATGCAAAGCAGCAGTGTGGATGCACGGGGCAATAAAGTCTATGATACATAAATAAAGCAACCAGCGACTTCCACACACAAAGACGTGACTCTCCAGGTCGTCTTCAACAAAACACGTGACTCCACCTGTTGTTCTGGAGGAGAATCGCTCTGCAACACACGCGAGACTTTACAACCAGGAGGTGAAACCAGCGCGTCGACGCGTAAAGACGCAGAAACACGCGCAGACTTTTTGGGCTGTACAAAATAAAATGAATTGAATTGAACTTCTGAGTCATTGATGCAATTTTCTGTTTGTTTTAAGTTAGCTGCTTGTCTCTTTTATGGCAATTGACATTTATTACGTAAATGATGTACCTGTGTTTTATGTTGCGATCTCATTTATATATAAAGTGCACTTTATATATAGAGGTGGGACAGTGTATGTGAAGTGTGAATACACTAGTTTAAAAAGGCTTTTAGCATAAAAAGTAACATACATAGATTTAGTCCTGTAAATTCCCCAAATCAAAGCATAAGCCTGCCTGGGAAAGAGCCCAGTAGGAGACCATGTCTGTGACTCACGTTTGTAGTTGATCCGGGTGATGCTGTCTCTATGCAGCATGCGGTTGAGGAAGGCGTTGGAGTTTTCAGAGAGCTGAGAGATGACGGAGAGGAAGGTTAAAAAGCATGTAGCGCTGTAACCCTGTTATTAGTAGAACTAGTGTGATGTCACGAGAGGCTGGGTCACCGCCGATGGCTGTAACTACTATGGCTCCATCTGGAGTTAGGAACCCCACCCCGAAACTCAGAGCATCCCCCTCACACCCGAAACCCATCAGGGTCTGACGACCGGGAGGCCTTCATAAGGGCGGGAGACACACCACTGAGGGAAGAGAGAGACGAGCTGCAGGTTGGACCCGCTGCAGAAGACCAGACCGATGTAGGAGGATTCCCAGAGGCAGGAGAGACTGAAGACGGTGTATTCTCTGGAGGGAGGTGGATTTCCGATTCCCCTCCGAAGACGAGGCATTATTTAAGTTTTACCAGCGAAGATCGACCGAAGCCTGAGTTCCCCGTGTTGACTACTGTCTTCTCTTCAATCCGAAGGATGTGAATTAAACCTTTTGAACCTGGTGTCCTCGCACTACTTGAACTACCCCGGTGAGAGCGACACTAGTCTGGACCCGTTCACAATTCCCGATGCCTTTAGTGTTGCTGCTTGTAAGGTTCCTCCAAACCGCTCAAACTCAACACTGCACTTTCTGGGGTCCTGCGCAATAATACACCTGTCACGACTTGTGCCATTTGTTTTGTCACTCACTCAAGTTGTTGCTCCTCAGTCAGAAGCACCAGCGAGGGAACCAGATTTAGATTTGTGGTGTTGTGGGCAAACATCTCTAACTTGGTTACTAGTTAACGTAGTGGGACTGAAATTTAGACTGGCAGAGTTCTCTTTTTCTATCAATAGAGAATTTGATGATGCAGAAGACCTTGAAGAAAGGTGGTTTGCTGAGATCTGCCTCCTCTATTTGTAACAGTATGTCAATATTGCACTGAATCAAAATAATCGTGTGAGCTTCAACAATGTGGGCCGACTGCGGCTCAGTACAAAAGTGTCTCTGTTCAATCAGAGGATTAATTCCCTCTGTTGTGTATGAATGGGTGTGATAGCCCTGAGGGGCTGGTGGCACCTTGCATTTAGTCAACGGGTGAATCTAGAGTCCCTCTTGGTAGCGTCTCGTTGTAGTGATTTTGTGGAGGTTTGTTCTTTCAGCCGTCTCTATAAGTCTCTATTCAAGTCCCTTTGGGCCCTGGGTGTCTGCACAGTCGGCCCCTACTGTAATTCATGGTTAATTGCCGTCACAAACATGCAGAAAAAGGTGAAAGCGGACATAGTTTGACTTGCAATGGCAGAGCGTTATCTGCTGGAAGCTGTTGAATCCAAAGAAGTGAGGGCGAATTCCGTTTTAAAGTTATCCAGCATTCCTGATGTGTAAGTAGGCAGCAGGCGAAGCTGCTGTCTGACAATGGTGGAATGCAGAGCCTTCAGAGGAGCGCTGTGTACTTCATCATTCAAAGTTTATTCACTTCAAAACAGTCTTTGCTACACGTATGTGATAATTCAAAATTCAGAGGTTATGTTTTGAATCTAATATGTGAATTAATCAAACTATGATGAGCTCACTTGGTTTTTCAATTGGTCATTCTTTATTTTTCAGGCCATAAAGACACGCTGACCTTCATGAAGATGGAGACCACAGCAATGCCGTGGGGGCTCTTAGCTGCCTCCGTGTAGTTGCCATATAGATCCTGGTTATAATGAATCAGCTGGACCTGAAAGCAAGACACAAGGACACAGAGCACAACACTTTAAATTGAGTCATTTCAATGAATCAATGTTATGTTTTAGGAATGAACCAAAGTGCTTTTGGAATTTAAGGACCCTACGTTCATTCCCAAGAGCTTATGATATTGTTTAGTATATAGTATGATGGGATGGCCTCATCAACTTCTAGCTGCAGTAATCCTGGAGCTTTTGCTTATCTGTTGCAAAGGACAGAGGATGTCATTTGCTCTGGAGATTATAAACCTCGCTGATTTTGGCAATTTGATTCATGCTATTGGGTTGCATGAAAAGTCTGCTTGATAACAAGAGCACCAGTCAGAACTTTATGGCTTCCTTTTAACGTAACGGTGTGTCTCTTTGGACAAAGTGGATTTAAACAAATGAGAACAAACAGGCTCAGGCTTCCTCATGACAAGAAATAGACAAAAAAACATGTATTTATACATTATCCCTCTCAACGAGAGAAAACTTTCAGTATTTAGTCTGTAAGCAGAAAACTGTTCAATGAAAAAGAATAATAATAAAAAATGTAATTTTTACTTTGAGACATGTTAATCTGAAAAAACAAAGATATACTGTATGTAGTTGTTAAGCTTGCAATGTCTGCCTGCTATGTGCATTTATCTTATCAGGCTATTAGCATTCAGTGCTCCTGTCTATATAGATGTGTGATTTCTATTGATAATCGAGTCTTATTTCTTGCCTCTCCAGTGAAGCCCTGTCCATTGAGGAGGTGCTCTGAACCCTGGGAATCTTCGCTCCCAAAATGGAGGCGGACCTCCTCCAGCCGATAGCTATAACCCAGTGGGCCCCCTGAGATGTTCACCAGGTGGGCTTTGTCAGGGCGCAGGGACACATGCTTCCCTGTATTGTACATGGTACAGCCCATCTACAGAGAAACAGAAAGGGACAAAAGTTTTACTTTTGAGACAATTTCATCGTGGTGCATATAATGCGTCCTGGCACTGTCCTGTCGGCCGACTCTGCGAGCATGGCGTGAATTGGAAAAGTTGAGTTTGAGCCAGGCAATGTTGGTCACAAGTCATTAAGGGCTTATGTCCTTCCTAACATGGGGGGTACAGGGAGTTTGTCACTCGGGTGGGAAAGGGTTGTCCGGAGGGGGCAGACAGGTGTATTTATGTTTGTCTGTGGGTGTAAGGGGTCAGGACTGAGACTCAGAGGAATGAAACAACAAAAATACTTCTTTCCAGGTTTGGGAACTTTACAAAACAAATCAAAAAGAGACTGGCCACGCTGCAGAGGGAGAAAGAAAAGGGACTGGCAACGGAAAAAAACACAAGTCCCAGTGCTTTATGATTTTATTTTATTACATATAAACAAACATTATATTACAACAACAATGTTGGCCCTCTCGTATAAACCTACACAATAAAAAAGTATTCTAAACTTTATTTAAAACTTTTAGAAAAGTAATAAAGCAAATAAAGCCATCGCATGGGACTTGTATTAAATGAATGGACCTCGTTCCCGCACTTTTTCTTTCAACGTCCACCCTTTTTAGTATTTGGTGTTAATTTGCAGGGCTGTCAAAATCAACACAAGATTAATGCGATTAATGTGGCCGAGATTAATGCGAGTAGCATCTGATACTGCCTCTGCAATTGATGTGAGCAGGCATATTTTTTGGTTCCGGTGTTTTGAGAATGAAGTGGCATCTTATTTTGGTGCTTTTAAGTGCACTGCTGCTGCTTTGCGTTGACCACAAAATGTGTGGGTCATCTTACTACAATGTGTGTTGTGTGTACTACAAAGTGTTGGAAAAACTGCAATAATGTTCTACCTTAGTACCACAGAAAGTCTTTTCTTTTGCACAGAATTACATTGTGTCCCGGGTCATCTGATAATCAAGATTTTTGTGCGTCAATGTTTATAATCTTGTGGTGCCAAAGATGCTCGTCGACATCCAAGGTCGACTACCAGCACCTGGGTTTTGCCCAGAGCCCCACCCTGTGGTATCTATAGGATGTTTGTCTTTCAACTATATATTCCTGCTCCGAAGATGAACACATTTGCGTAGGCTTGGCACATGACTTGTATGTGTGTCGACTTTGTCTCCTGTTTGCAAAACATCAAATATCCTGTTTTGATGATTTTACACCGTGTCGAATTTTAACAGTAAGGCTGAGGAAGCATGCTCTTCACTGTCTGCGGAAGACGAATGAATCAGACCTCTGTGGCTCTCTCTGATGGCCACCGGAGGGCCCCCTCACCTGAATACTGACTTCCCGGACTCCATTTCCCATGTAGCCCGTACACAGACTAATCACCGGCACAGGTGTTTTCCATTACCTGCTCTGCTTAAACAGCACTCACACTCATTGTGAAGTCTTGTTTTGCCTCGGCTGACATTTCTAATCATTTATTCTGATATTCTGTGACCCTTCTGTGTATGATTTTGGATTGTTAGACTACGTTTAATTCTCTGCCGCCTGCCCTTATGATCTCGCTCTCGGGAGCTTCGACTGCTTTGATGCCTGCCCTGACTCTTGCCCAATAAATCTGCGAATGGATCCACATGCTTCCGACCCCTCATTACACGGACAACGGTCTGGCAGTGCCTTCTGAAGATCAGCAGTGTGTCAGGTTGTCCAATTCTGAAATTCTTTGTAGTGTGGATTTGTACTTGTAAACTTTCTCAGCTTCGGTGCTCCAAAGGACCTGGTGTGGGTGGCGGTTTTTCGTCATCTCGTGTAAAGGGGCTGCAATGGTGTCAAAGTTAGGTATAAAGTACTGATAATAGCCAACCAGGCCCAGGAACGTTTTTACTTGTCGCTTAATGGCTGGCTTAGACCAGGTGGCTTCTACTTTCCGGGATTGGGGTCTTACACTGCCTCTCCCAATGGTGTGGCAGAGGTATTCTGCCTCTTCTAGCCAAGGTGGCCCTTTTTGGGTTTGGCAGTCAGGCCCGCTCCCACCCCTAGACAGCTTTCATGTGGCCTACATGGGCGGTCAAGTCAGGACTGTGTATGACCACGTCATCTAGGTAGGCTGCTGCATACCCCCAATGAGGTCGGACCAGCTGGTCCATCATTTTTTGGAAGGTAGTTGGCGCTCAGTGGAATCCGAAGGGTAGGACTCTATAGTGATACAGGCCTTCCGGGGTAGCAAATGCAGTCTTCTCCTTGGCAGCTTCTGTGAGGGGAACCTGCCAGTAACCTTTGGTGAGGTCGAAAGTGGACACCAACCGGGCTGGGCCTAATCGCTCGATTACCTCATTAACTCTTTGCATGGGGTAAGCATCAATTTTTGAGATTTCATTCAATTTTCTAAAATCATTGCAGAATCACTCCCTGCCGGGTCATCGGGTTTTGGAATCAAACCAATCGGGCTGGACTCTTCAATAATACTGATTTCCAACATCCTTCTCACCTCTTCTTTAATGGTCTCCCTTTTTGCCTCTGAGGTGTGGTAGGGTCGGTGCCTCACCCTTTTCCCAGGTTTGGTGATTATGTCATGTTGGTCCGTCCCGGCAGGTCTGAAAACACATCTTTAAACTGCCCGGTCAGTTCCACAATGTCTTGCCGGTGGGTCGGACTCAGATGGGGGCCCAGAGGTACCTGTGAAGGGACAGATTGATGTGATACGTTACCTCACCCACCCTCTCGATCACCTCATAGGGTCTATGCCACTTGGCCAGGAACTTGCATTCAACAGTCGGAATCAGGACCAAGACTAACTCCCCAGGCTGAAACTCCCGTAGTTGAGCTCTACAGGTATAGATTCTGGCTTGGGCGTGTTGGGCTTGCTGGATATGTTCCCGCACCAGGGGCCATGTCTTACCCATCCTCTCTTGCATCTGGTCCACATAATCTAACGGAGCTGTGGGCTGATGGCTGCTGCTCCCATGCTTCTTTGGCCAGGTCCAGCATGCCCCGTCTATACAGCAGCTCAAACGGCAAGAACCCTGTGGACGCCTGGGGAACTTCTCGGATTGAGAAAGACAAAGGGGAATAGTTGGTCCCAGTTTTCCCCATCCACATCAATAGCCCTTCTCAGCATTTGTTTTACGTTCTACCAGGCCGTCAGTCTGTAGGTGGTAGAAAGAGGTTCTTATTTGGCTCACCTTCAGCAGCTTGCACATCTGCATCACCCGAGACATGAAACAGCTTCCCTGGTTTGTTAGGACTTCCTTTGCAATTCCAACTCTACTAAAGAGAAGGAATAATTCCCTCGCCATTGCCTTAGCACTTGCAGTGCGTAATGGAACTGCCTTTGGGTACCGGGTGGCATAATCCATGATGACCAGGATATAACGGTGCCGCCTACTGGACTTTGGCAGGGGTCCTACTATAACCATGGCCACCCTCTGGAAGGGGATGTTAATTACTGGTTTTGGTATTAAGGGATTCTGATGGCACTGGGCAGATTTTGCAATAATCCTGGACCGCCTTCTTCACCCCCGGCCAGTAGAAGCGCACCAGGATTCAGTTGTAGGTCTTCTCTATCCCTAGATGAGCTCCCAACATGTGTGAGTGGGCCGGGTACAACATTTTTGGAATATAGCGTTTGGGGACTAGCAACTGTTCCACCACAAGTTCCGCCAGCTTTGCCACCCTATATAAGAGGCCATTCTTAAATAGCAAAATGTGGAAAAGTGTCCACACTCACCCCTTCCACCGGTTCCCCCTCGACCACAGCCAGGTTCAGTCGGGCTTGTTCGAGGTTAGGGTCCTCCACTCTACTTTATATAGTTATATTTTCTAGTCGAGTAGATTCCATGTAAAGTCAATGCACAGACGCGTCTGGTCACGAATGAGGCAAATTTTAAAGGGCGGCACGAATGATGCGAAAAAGAAAAACTATCGCTTTTTTGCTCAAATTTGAAATATTCCCCGACGCTGTCTCGCGAAAGCCAATCAGTGTTGAGATGCTCCGCTTGTCGTCCTGCTGCCACAGCGTGAATACAACGGCCGCTCACCGGAGACACACACAGCTGAGACTGAACGCCTGTAAGTTAGTTTGTGTGTAACCGAGAGACGCCGGCACCGAGCATCTTCAAGAGGTCATCAGACCGGCTGCTGGGCCGCCTGAAGCAGCGCTGGAAGCCGCAGTCATCCAGACGCACTTCCTGGAGGAGTCGGTGACATTCAAGCTGAACACAATACCGTTTGCGGGTCCGGCGTTTGTGTAATTCACACAACAAATAAAGAGCAGAAATTGTGGTTATTTACTGTATTTTCATGGTGGAAACGCTAACTGTCTTTACGGAGACACGTAACAGAGATAATCCACGCCCCTTCCAGGCGCAAATAAACCAAAATAAATTCGCCTCGCTTTTGGTGTGAACGTACAATAACACGAGTAGCCTCAGCCTAGCTTAGCTCGAGTAACCAGACGTCCTCTTTTACCCGGACGCATTTTTTAGCTCTCGAAAAGAGGAAATGTCTGGGAAAAAGAGGACGTCTCCTTTGTCTTGTGTTGCACTTCTTTGTAATGTTATTGTGCTCGCTACAGAACTGCCAACTTTTCACAAAACCTTGGAGTGAGGTTTTGTCGGGGCACGTTGGCTACGTGCTACAAATAGGGTTACAGATGCGCCAGCGCAGATTCACTTTAGCGTAAGAAAACTGGATGTGTGGATGCGTCTCTCAGACCATGAGAAACAAAATTCTCTGGTCTGATGAAACAAAGATTGAACTCCTTGGCCTGAATGCCAAGCATCGTGTCTGGAGGAAACCAGGCACTGCTCATCACCTGGCCAGTACCATCCCTGCAGTGAAGCATGGTGGTGGCAGCATCGTGCTGTGGGGATGTTTTTCAGCGGGAGGAACTGGAAGACTCGTCAGGATTGAGGGAAAGATGAATGCAGCAATGTACAGAGACCTCCTCGATGAAAACCTGCTCCAAAGAGCACTGGACCTCAGACTGGGGCGACAGTTCATCTTCCAACAGGACAACGTCCTGAAGCACACAGCCAAGATAACAAAGAAGTGGCTTCGGCACAACTCTGTGAATGTCCTTGAGTGGCCCAGCCAGAGCCCTGACTTGAACCCGATTGAACATCTCTGGAGAGATCTGAAAATGGTTGTGCACCGACGCTCCCCATCCAACCTGATCGAACTTGAGAGGTTCTGCAAAGAAGAATGGGAGAAACTGCCTAGAAACAGGTGTGCCACGCTTGTGGAATCATACCCAAGAAGACTTGAGGCTGTAATTGCTGCCAAAGGTGCTTCAACAAAGTATTGAACAAAGGCTGTGACTACTTATTGGCGCGGTGAGATCTGGTTGGGGTTTTCTCGTCTCCGTGCCTTGTCTTGTCATTTCCTGTCTTATTTTGAAAGATTAACCCCTCTCTCATTTCAGGTCACTTGTCCCTCATGTGTCACCAGTCGAATCGTCCCCCCTGATCCCTGATTGTGTCCACCTGTTTCCCATTAGCCTCATGTGTCTTATAGTCTGCGTCTCCCTGGTGCCGATTACTGAGTGTACCGACCGTTCTCCAGCCTGAGGCCGCCACCTTAGCCTCGGTGTTCCTCTGCCTGCCCGGTTTGGTCTTGCTTTTCCCCGTTCCCGTTCTAGAAGAATTTCAGTTTCTGTTTATGGACTCAGTTCCTCCAACCTGTTTATACCTTTTGCGTTTTCCTCCTAATGGAGTGATTTTCAGTTTTTTTTGTACTTTTATGTTTTCCTCCTCATGGAGTGATTTTCAGTTTTGAGTTTGATATTTTGAGCCAAATAAAAACGGCCCTTTTCTGTTCATTCTGCTCATGAGTCCTCTCTTTAAACGTGGGCCTGACATCATTTCAAATTAACCCAATTCATTTTATTTCCAGTGTAACATACGCTAAAGAAAAATAATAATTAAAAGTATTATGTTATCTGGAACAAACCAGATTCTTCAAATATGTCTCAATAAGTTGTTTGCTGCTGCCTTTAATTAAACCAGATTCAAGGATGCTTTTTACTGTTTATTACATTAACTGCACTAAACCTTTTATTCTATTCTTAACTGTTTTTAAATGTCCTTTTCTTTTCCCTAATGGTTTGATGGTTTGATGTGAAGGACTTTGAATTGCCCTGTTGTTGAAATGTGCTATACAAATAAACTTACCTTGTCTCACTACTCATTATTATACATCTTTTAGATTGTTTATTCTGTACACATGACTATCTATTGTGGTCTTCAGGTGTTAAGCACTATTTGTTGGGTTCTCTGAAAAAGAGCCCAACAGTTATTTTTAAATACTAGAAAAAACAGAGAAAACGGTTTCACTAAGCATCAAGCAGTTCTATGAAAATCCTACATTGCTTTCTTAGAAATAGAGCTGTCCTCAATACCACAAGAATACCACAATACACAGCTCACCAAACAGGACAGCAATTGGGCATGATGAAGTATACAACATGGATTGTGTATTTGATGCATGGCTGGATGAAGACCCATGTAACCCGACTGTGAACCATTCTGCCTGAATCCATTTCGGACAGAAAAGCCCCAGGGAAAGCAATGCTGCTCAATGTCTTTAAAGCCTGGTAATGTCTTAATCCCTGATCCCACCAGTCAGTTGAGCACATGACATCACATCCAATTTTAAAAAAAGGTTCATATAAGTCTACAAAATCAAACGAGAAGAATATCAACCTTGCTAGTACACACTTAAAAAAGATGTCTGAGGACTAATAATGCATTTGAGATGTGCATTGAAAATAGATGTGATAAACTTCTCTAGACGGGATTAACACATTTTGTGAAGTGTTCATCCCAAAGCACAATACAACAGTGGCCGTTGAAGATGCACACTCTAATGCAGCACCTTTAGTCCCCATATTTACAGAGACTCTGTGCAAATGTATTTCAAGCTCTGGCACAGTGGTTGAGTAACCCAGATACTTCATTAGCCCATCGACATACATTCCTCAGTGGTTTGGATTAGCAGAGCTTGTGCTGCCACTCATCTGATCTCAAACTCCGTATGAACCACAGCGGCCGTTATTAGTGGTTGACACTTCTCTCGCGATGGAGTAAATGAAGCTTACTCTGTGGAATTTATTTTCCCTCATCCCAATGAGCAGGTGTCAGTGTGAAAAGGCCTGTACCTAAGTAGTTAATTCTACTAGTTTGAACTGTTTCCCTTATTTAAGATGACAGGGGCTTGAAAGGGTGAGATCACATGTACCAGCTATTTTTTATGACTTTTGATAAGAGGCTTGCTAAAATTGCAGGTTGTGGCCACTCTTTACCCTGCTGCAGGCAATCTAATGCTGAGGCGTGTGTAATGGTAAAGGAGTTGGGCCTGCAGGCACTGAGGTTTGTAGATCCTGCAGAGATAATCTCCCACACATTCTACGGCATTTCACACCATTATTCAATGGATTTTTTACCGAAGCGACCTAATGTTTTGTAATGTCTTCTGATTGAATTATGCGGCTCCAAAGACAAAACCACAACAGCAAAATAACATGTGATGGTCCCCCTCTTGTGAAACGGCTCACACAGGGCAGAATACAGTGCTGGGCAACTTCCAAAGTTACCTCAGCTTTCTCCATCTATTCCAGGGCTGCCCAAGAGGTCGATGGCAGTGCTGGTAGAAAAGTCATGTAACATCATGCATGCGCGCTTGACCATTACAACTTAAAACTAATCCTAATTAGCAATCCTTGCTTGCTAACAGACATACAGTATTTCATTTAGTTCAATAGCAGCTGAACTGCTCGGTTGAAAAGTAGCTTGCAAACCGAAAAAGTGTGTTCACCCGTGATTGGTTCCATGTCTTGGACATGTCAGGCTCCTGGAAAGGGCGGGACGTGTGTCTGTTGAATTGGAGCTGAATTTCACAGGTAAAGGGCTCCACCTGTGCTACTATTAATAGGGTTATAATATTGCAACTTTCAGTTGCATGAGGCCCAATTGATCACAATTTGGAAAAACTTATAAATATGTTTTATCAAAGCACCATATTTGTCCATGTCAACAACTTGTTATAATAATGATTAAGCATTCATATTGTCTTCTAAATCCAAGGATGATATATTAATATGGTAAAATCTTCTTTCTGAAGTCTTAACTAATCATCAAATAATCAACTCTAACTTTTGTAAGTACAACTGAAAAGTATGTTTTTGTGAACTGTGACCATGAGGATAAAATGTAGAGTAATGGTGCATCCACACCAAACACAAGGCAAAATTCGCCTGAAATTGTGTTGACTTTGCAGCAAACTCAACGCGATCTCAGACAAAGGTGCGTCAAACACCCAAACACACCAAATGCGTAGGTTGAAATTTTTTTTTTTAAAGCGGCAAAATGGCTGCAGTGTTGAGATGCCCTCCTTGACGTCACTGACGTCCTGCAGACAATTTCTAAATCAGAAAACATGGAGGATAAATGAATAATAATGTTAGCTGAGTGTGGGTACCCCAAGCTATTTGATACGTCCTTTTACCTTTACCACGACCGGCCCAGAAAAGACCTCGCACTTTTAAACAACAGCATACAACCATATGTGCCTTTTTTATAACACCCATCACACCCGGATGCAGCACATTACAGTGTGTATTGTTTAACCACACAATAACAACGTGTGGGTGGCTCTTAAAGCGCCGTCTGGATGTGATGGAGCACACGGTGTCTCACCACGGGGCCGTTCCCTCGGCACAGAAGTACAGTTGGAGCCAACAGCCTCTCAAACAGTGTAACGGGGAATCAGTCATCCAGACGAGCTGTCTCAGCCTATGGATACTATTGAGTAACAAAACACGCCGGCGTTTGGTGGTCCAACGTGAGTAGGACCTTCCTTGGTTGATACGGAGGGAAAAAAATGGCTGTTTTTAGGGTGATAAGCCACGCTCCTCGCGAAGGATGCAATTCATGCAAATTGCCTGGAAATGAACCCCTGAGAGTACGCGTTTAGAGCGTGCATTCGGTGTGAACGCATCATTAGCATGAACAAAGGACATGGCAACGTCCCTTTAATTCTCAGTATAATAAAGTTTGATTCACGCAAGATTGCATCTGATATGAATGTAGAGATTATTATTGTCTGTTTTCTATTATGTTATTTGTAAACTTTGAACCTCAACATAAAGAAAACATTTAAAGAACCGTAGAATTTAAAGCTCACATAATGTTGCTAAAACTATTTTTTTACGGTTTATAGGGGACATTGGTACCCTGTTTCCACTTCTTTCAGCTCAACATACACAGCCCACTTGATCTTAATATGGCAATTATGTCACGGTCACGGTGTGGTGCACTTCCTGTCTTATTTTGTAGTTTTCTGCCACTCGTATCCCCGGGTAACTTCACTTCCTGCCTGGTCCTGTCATCCCCTGTGATTGTCGGATTGTTTCCACCTGTTGTTATCACCTACACCTCCCTTGTGTGTGTTGTTTGTCACTTTGGCGTCATTGTCCTTTGTCACGGATGTCCCTGTCTATCGTCTGGATGTTCCTCGTTCCTGCCTGCCTCTTTAGCCCCGGTTCGTGTGTGTTTTTGCCCGTTGGCCCTTTACTTTGTGGAGTTTTGGACTATTAAAGTCTTTTTCGCTAAAGTCTGCGTTTGAGTCCTGCCGTCCTACCCAACCCTGACAAATTATCTAGTTTATGTGACTAAACACCCAAAATAATCCACGATGCAATGTGCAACATCACCAAAAGGTCTTAACGGGGATTCAGGGTGCTTTAGAGAGGATTTTTTATTTTTAGGGTTCCGTCACCCACCCTTGGATCCCGACCCAATTTTTGGGAATAACTAAATCAAAATGGTTACACTGCTTACCTTCTGTCCTGCTGTGTTGAGCCTCAGTGGGGTCAGGTAGGGGTCAAAGATCAAGCGACTGGTGTCGATGTCGATGGGCGACTGCTTCTTCCCTATGGCACACAAGTTCCAGGCTGAGTGAACCAGACCCCAGAAAGATGGGACTGGCAGCGGGTGGGGTTAGAGTAAGCAGAAAGATAGGGGGAACAAGAACAAGAGACAGTAGCAGTAATTAGTGTGTGTGCTCTGGTGCTCCAGTTCAAACCACAACAGACTGAGTCATCTAGTTTATCATTACTGGATAGGAGAAAAGGGAGTTTACTGACATTTCAATTTAAACATGGCTTTGTCACAGTTTGGGTTCATGTCCTGTTTTATTTTGTAGTTTACTGCCTCTTGTGTCCCCTGATTACTTCACTTCCTGCCTTGTCATCCCCTGTGATTGTCGTGTCATGATTGTGTCCAATCGCCTGCACCTCCCTAGTGTATTTAAGCCATGTGTGGCTCTTGTCACTTGTCGCGTCATTGTTAACTGTCTGGAAGTCCACGGCAGAGTGTTTCTGTTTCATGTCTGCGTTTTTCTCCCTTGGTCTTTTGGTTGAATTTTGACTATTAAAGTCTTTTTGTTTTGGAAACTCTGCGTTTGAGTCCTGCATTCCCCGCACCCCCCTGACAGGCTTCCATTACAGTCTCCAGCTATCTGTAACAGTGTTAATTTTGGCAGCTATTTTTGATTTAGTCTTAGTCTATAGACGAAAAATGCATATTAGTTGTAGTCACATTTAGTCATTTTAATCCTTCTTAGTTTTTACTATTTTTTTACTATTTACTCTTACCCAACACCTTGTTTTCAATTGACTCCTTTTTAACTCTTTAACAGATACTTAAAAACATCAAAGTAAAAATGTTTGCAGGGGAAAAACACCCATAGTCGCAACAAGAACAAGTTCAGTATGCATACAATTTTTCGTTATCTTTCATTTTAATATAATAGTAACTCCCATGTGTGCAACATTTTGCAACAATTAAACCTCACATAGAGTTTCAAAGATGGAAAAAACACATTAAAAAACGTGTTAAATCACCCACACTAACAGAAGATCACTAACAATCTTTGGGAAAACCCTTTCAGGAAAAGGAAATATCAGAAGCTTTGATGCACAGTGGAAAATTACCAGGCTCAGACGGGTTCCTCAAAAAGTGGTTTAGAACCTTTAAAAACAAGCTCACTTCTCACCAGATCCTATAATTAAAGCTTTAACACAACTCACCATCTACCCGAAACAAGGTCACTAGACAACATTAGACTTAAAAACAACAAAGTCTCTGAGGAAGTTTCTTACAGGCACATATTGTTTATTAAAGGAGCCATATTATGTCCTTTTACCACAAGTTCGTATGGTTCTTTGTGGTCTGAATAAAATGTCTAAAACCGAATTTACAAAATACCACAAGGATCATTATTAACATGTTAAAATGTTTGCTGTCAAAATGACCCGTTTGAGGTTTTAATGCTAATGAGCCATAAGCTCCCCCCAGTATAGCGTCCAATAAACAATTTTCTTTAGGTTGTTTGCTAAAATATGTTGTCCATGACAGTACTTTCATTTGCTGATGAGCCGGTACTGTGCCGACAGTACTTAAGAAAATACATTGACTACGCAAGTACCTTATTCAAACCCACTTTAACAAACCCAAACTACACCTTTAATGAATGAGACTGTGTTCAAATCTTGGGGAAACGAGCTTGCGTACAAAAGAGGAAGCGAGAGAGAGACAAAAGCATAGGTAGAAGAAGGAGGTTAAAGACTTTGGGATGGGGGGGTCTCAATATCAAAGATGCTTAAAGGAAAACTAGTTTTCAGTTCATGTAAACAGACGACTTCCTTAGCTTAGCTTAGCTTAGCTTGGCTTAGCTGTCTCAGTTTAGCTCGCAGGCTGAATCCTCTGCAGAGAGTTAAGCGCCGCCGGTTGAAGACGTGCTTGGCGATGAAGAGCTCAGGCCGCTGGATCTGCCTGCTGCTTTTTATAAAATAATAAACTTGTTGTGTAGAGGACTCGACAAATAGAACAAAATGATCGGACATGAGACCCGGTAGAAAAGTAATGCGTGTTCTTTTGATGGACGTTGCGTGACAAACACATCTTGAGAAGGCAACGCCATCGTTTCTCCTCTCGGCCGCCGTGCGCTCTAAGCAACATAGAACACACACGACAGGTGAAGGCTTTAGTTAAGACGGGAGGAGACCGGTTCAGTGCAAGGCGAGGACGTGGCGGCACAGAGCAGGTGAAGGAAAACCCGGAGGACAGACGCTAAAGAGAAAAACTGGTGAACACAAATGTAGAGGAGACAAAGTAAAAGAAAAGACTGTTCAATGAAAAGTGGAGGTCCAGTCGAGAACGGCTGGTTTAGGATCCAGCCAAGATAATGACAAACTATCCTCACATCATTAACATTAACAACAACGAGCATGCACCCGTCCATTAGAGCCGCCCAGGGTGGCCAGGCTAGATCACAACACATTGCAGGTATGTCTTAATGGTTCAGTTGGCCTTCTAGTATATATAATAATATACTAGGGAGACTCGCAGAGAATCGACCGAGTAAGAACTCTGTTCCTTTTATCACCCCTCCCCAACTATTCATTAGCTTTATTGGTCTTATTGTTGTGAGTGATTGTAAAATGTATTTGTTGGTCAGACATGGAAGGTGTGAATGATATCAGTAGATTATTGAGATAGATTATCATGTCATTTCTCTACTATGGGTCATCTCTCTTAACCTGTTAACTCTCCCACTACTTTATTCCCATTTAAATGTGTTCATCTTCTCTACGCCGTTCCTTCTCCTCTTACATAATGTAGCTTCTTCTATCCTCCATCCTCCTTTCCCCCTTTCCATCTCTCTTGTGGGCCCGTGGCGAGCTTTGTAAAGGTGTTTGAGGGAGTGAGTAAGGAAGATATTTTAAGAAGAGGAGATAACAACCAAATAAGAAAACTACAAGACAAATGCAAAAGAGGAAATATGAAGAAAATAGCAGAATATGTGTGTGAGAGAGAAAGTGGGGGCGAGAGAGCGAGGCAGAGGCTGATCATTAACTCGGTGTCCTACTTACCCACTCTGCAGCACCAAATAACAACCCAGAGCTGAAATGTTATGTACCCAAAACAAGCAGGCACAGAAATAAACCCTTACATACTCTCTCTCTCTATCACACACACACACACACAGCCAAAAACTCACTCGCACTGAACAACACTTGCAAACCCCCTCACAATACAGAAATAACACACACAATGAGAACACTAAGAGATGGGACCTCAATGTAAGATGCTTTCTCTGCCACAAACACACCGGAAGTGTTACAGTCTGTTTTGCCTGTATTTCCCTTTTTCTCTACTCAAAGGGGCTTCCGCCATCTGCCAGACTCTTAGTTGACCTCATCCACGACGACCAGAGTTTGGACCAGGAAGCAAACTTGCAGTCTTAACTTTTGATTCCTCATCACCCACTCATTCACATTCCTCATCAACCACTCTCCCCACTCATTCACGTTCCTCATCACCCACTCATTCACATTCCTCATCACCCACTCATTCACATTCCTCATCACCCACTCATTCACATTCCTCATCACCCACTCCTCCCACTCATTCACGTTCCTCATCACCCACTCCTCCCACTCATTCACATTCCTCATCACCCACTCCCCCACTCATTCACATTCCTCATCACCCACTCCCCCCACTCATTCACATTCCTCATCACCCACTCCTCCCACTCATTCACATTCCTCATCACCCACTCCTCCCACTCATTCACTTTTTGACTCGCTCTCTTTTTGATAGTATTAGACTTGGGTTAAACTCCTTCGCTCTCTGTTGGATTATTAACAAATAAACTTGATTCTACTACCTCCTGTCGGTCTCCTGGTCATTCCGTGACAAATCTGCTCCTCTTGGCAAAGGTTTTTACAGTTGATGCTTACTTACGCGCGCGCGTGCACGGTCGATAACAAGAGTTCAGGTTCCACTCTAGCTGGCTTGCTCGGGCTCACCCGCGCGCAAACACATAGACACCAGTAGCATCAGAATACAACCATCTTTATCCTTAATTATAATACGGGTGGATGAAATCAGGCATCCTGATTGGTTGAGAGTGAGTCACGCGGTGTCCTGTAAAGAACCATAATGTCCTGTACCTGTTTACATTTTCCCTCAGAGTTCCATATCAGTGCATCATAGCTTAGACACATACATGTTTATACATACTATTTATTATTTAAAACAGCGTCCGTTAAGCCAATTTACAATTTGCTATAGATGAGTGACGTTACAAGTACAATTTAAGTGCTACAATTTGTTAGTCTTTAGTCGAGGTAGAGTCTGAAGAGGTGTGTCTTTAGTTTGCGGCGGAAGATGTGAAGGCTCTCTGCGGTCCTGATGTCTTCAGAGAGCTCGTTCCACCATTTCGGCGCAAGGACAGCGAAGAGTCGAGACCTAGTCGAGTGTTTTGCTCTCAGTGAGGGAGGGACGAGTAGTTTTGCAGATGCAGAGCGGAGAGTGCGGGTTGGGATGTAGGGTTTGACCATGTCCTGGATGTAAGCTGGACCCGATCCATTCACAGCATGGTACGTGAGCACCAATGTTTTGAACTGGATGCGGGCAGCCACCGGTAGCCAGTGAAGAGAGCGGAGGAGTGGAGTAGTGTGGGAGAATTTCGGAAGGTTGAAGACCAGTCGAGCTGCTGCATTCTGAATGAGCTGCAGAGGTCGAATGGCGGTGGCAGGGAGACCTGCCAGGAGGGAGTTGCAGTAGTCCAGGCGGGAGATGACAAGAGCCTGAATCAGTACCTGCGCTGCCTTCTGAGTGAGAAGGGGACGTATTCTCCTGATATTGTAGAGCGTGTATCTACAGGATCGCGTTGTCGCGGCAATGTTGGGAGTCAGGGAGAGTTGGCTGTCGAGTGTGACGCCGAGGTTCTTAGCGGTCGAGGTGGGCGTTAGTACGGAGTTCCCAAAGTTGACTGTCAGGTCCTGGGTAAGCGAATCTTTTCCGGGAAAGAGAAGTAGTTCAGTCTTGTCGGGGTTGATTTTCAGATGGTGGGCGGACATCCACTGAGAGATGTCAGTTAGACAGGCAGAGATCCGAGCCGCCACCTGGGTGTCCGAGTGAGGGAAGGAGAGAATTAGTTGGGTGTCATCGGCATAGCTGTGGTAAGAGAAGCCATGCGAGCGAATGACAGCGCCAAGAGAGTTTGTGTAAAGCGAAAACAGGAGGGGACCCAGCACGGAACCCTGAGGAACTCCAGTAGTAAGAGGACAAGGTTCCGACACAGATCCTCGCCAGGTTACCCGGTAGGTGCGACCATCGAGGTAGGACGAGAGAAGGGAGAGAGCAGAGCCTGTGACACCAAGTTCCTGAAGGGAGGAAATAAGGATCTGGTGGTTGACCGTGTCAAATGCAGCAGAGAGGTCCAGAAGGATGAGGACAGAGGAGAGAGAGGCGGCTCTAGCAGTGTGGAGTTGCTCAGAGACAGCAAGGAGAGCAGTCTCTGTAGAGTGGCCTGCCTTGAAACCTGACTGGTGGGGGTCAAGGAGGTTGTTACAGTGGAGATAAGAGGAGAGTTGATTAAAGATAGCACGTTCAAGGGTTTTGGACAAAAAGGGAAGAAGAGAGACCGGTCTGTAGTTGTTTTCTTCAGAAGGGTTGAGGGTGGGTTTCTTCAGGAGAGGGTTGACTCTTGCCTCCTTCAGAGAATTGGGAAAACAGCCAGATGACAGAGCGTTGTTGATGAGACAGGTGAGGAACGGAAGAAGGTCGGGTGCAATAGATTGTAGAAGATGTGATGGAATGGGGTCAAGAGGGCAGGTGGTCGTACGGGCAAAGGTTACTAGGGTAAGAATTTGGTTAGGAGAGAGGGCGGTGAAAGAGGAAAGTGAGGGCGAAAGAGGTGAGGTCGGTGGGACGCGAGAAGTAGGAGGTGGGTTTGAGAAAGAGGAGCGTAATGTCAGCTATTTTCTTGGTGAAGTAGTTGACAAAGTCTCCCGGAAGAAGGGTGGAGGGGGGAGGAGGGGTAGGGGGTTCGAGGAGATTGGAGAAGATCGAGAAGAGTTTTTTGGGGTTAGAGAATGAGGATTCGATTTTGGATTGGTAGAAGGAGCTTTTGGCAGCAGAGATAGAAGCAGAAAACGAGGAGAGGAGAGATTGAAATTCGAGCAGGTCCTCAGGTCGTTTATATTTACGCCATCTCCTTTCCGACGCTCGCATGGTGGCTCTCATGGCACGGACCGGTTGAGACAGCCACGGAGCCGGAGGGGATTTGCCAGTCCGTCGTGTCGTAAGAGGGCAGAGAGAGTCTAGAGAGGAGGAAAGAGTTGAGAGGAGAGACTCTGCAGCAGCGTTTGGATGCAAGAGTGAGAAGGAGTCAGTTGAAGGGAGAGCTGATAGAACAGAAGATGCCAGCGAGGAGGGAGAGAGGGAGCGAATATTGCGACGAGCCGGTATAGAGTTAGTCAATGAGGGAGGTTTGTTAGTTATAGTCAGCAGTCAGCAACAATGAAAACACACACTGCTCAATTTAATATGAAGGCAAACAGCTTGTAGTCGCATTCATTCAACCACACTTCCATCTATTAAAAAATAGTTTCTGACTCACCAATCGTTTGATTAATTGATTGATTGAGAAGACATCGATCACAGCTTTGTAAAACTCGTCTCAAATCTGTGATGTCGGTGAACACCGCCGGCATTTTGACTTTGAATTTGACGGGGATTACGATTACAATATAGCTGGTGTAGTGACGTCAGCCGCACAAATGTCCAGTAATATCCATCCATCTGCAAACCACTTATCCTGCACACATGGTCGCAGGGGGGCTGGAGTCCCCAATCAACCTGATCCCCAGAGCATGTCTTTGGACTGTGGGAGGAAGCCGGAGAACCCAGAGAGAACCCACGCAGACACGGGGAGAACATGCAGACTCCACACAGAAAGGCCACTGGGCGGAGTGGAACCAGGACCTTCTTGCTGTGAGGGGACAGCGCTAACCAGCGCTAATCCCTCCTCAGATCATCACTGACCACCACCAAACCATGTTGCAAGCAGCATACGTTCTCCTTGGCTTTTCCAAGCCATTTCACGTCTATCACAGGAGCTCAGGGGGAACATGCGCTCATCTGTGGGAAGCACAGGGCGACATGGGCGCCATGGCGGACATGCCGATTCTGGTGCTCTGACATTCACACCTGTGGCCTGCTGGAGGTCATTCTGCAGGCCTCGGGCAGCGCTCAACCTGTTCCTCCTTGCACAAAGCAGGAGATAAGCAGTGTCAGATCAGATCCTGCTGATGGGTTGAGGACCTTCTACAGCCCTGTCCTGGTCTCTTAGAGGTGCTCCCTTTCAGTCCGGGGGGCAGATTCGGTCAGCTCTTTTAAAGTAAAACTTAAAACTTTCCTCTTTGATTGTGCCTATAGTTAGGGCTGGCTCAGGTTAGTCCGGACCGGCCCTTAGTTAAGCTGCTATAGGCTTAGACTGCCGGGGGACTTCTTAGGACACACCGAGCTCCTCTCTCACGCTCTCGTTCTACCATAATTCACGTTTTATTAATGCACATGACTAATTCTGCTTCTTTCTGGGAGTTTTTTTTGTGCTTTCACCCCTAGCAGGTCTCCGTAGATCGTGGTTCCTTCGGGACCCTGGTCCTGACACCTACCGTGGCCCTGCTGACGCCTGCTGCTGCTGCCATCATCGTCATCATCATTATTATTATTATTTTAGATATTAATTATATTATTGTACTCGTAAACCAACATTACCCTCTCCTAAAGTCTCTGTGCTCTCCCTCCCCACAGGCTTCTGTGGACGGTGGTTCTATCTGATGGTGGTTCTATGTGATGGTGGTTCTATGTGATGGTGGTTCTATCTGATGGTGGTTCTATGTGATGTGGTTATATCTGATGGTGGTTCTATCTGATGGTGGTTCTATGTGATGGTGGTTCTATCTGATGGTGGTTCTATGTGATGGTGGTTCTATCTGATGGTGGTTCTATGTGATGGTGGTTCTATCTGATGGTGGTTCTATGTGATGGTGGGTCTATGTGATGGTGGTTCTATGTGACGGTGGTTCTATGTGACGGTGGTTCTATGTGACGGTGGTTCTATGTGACGGTGGTTCTATCTGACGGTGGTTCTATGTGACGGTGGTTCTATGTGATGGTGGTTCTATCTGATGGTGGTTCTATGTGACGGTGGTTCTATGTGACGGTGGTTCTATCTGACGGTGGTTCTATCTGATGGTGGTTCTATCTAATGGTGGTTCTATGTGATAGTGGTTCTATGTGATGGTGGTTCTATGTGATGGTGGTTCTATCTGATGGTGGTTCTATGTGATGGTGGTTCTATGTGATGGTGGTTCTATGTGGTGGTGGTGGTCCCTGCAGTGGTCCTGTTGTGCGTCTGGTTTACTACTCAGTTACTTGAATCATTTCTGTCATATAGTCTCATGTATTATACATTGTTCATTCTGTACACATGACATCATTGTGGTCTGTCCATCAGGAGACGGATCCTCCTCTGACGTTCTCCCAAGGTTTCTTCCCTTTTTTCCCTCTTGGAAGGTTTTTGTCATTTTTTGGGGAGTTTTTCCTGTGCCGATGGAGTGTTTCGGGGCAGAGGATGTCGTATGTGTACAGACTGTAAAGCCCTCTGAGGCAAATTTGTAATTTGCGATTATGGGCTTTACTAAATAAAATGAATTGAATTGAATGTTCTGGGAGACACGTCACACTTCTGTAGGGTTAAGAAATTGCCTCATATTCCCAGAAGTGATAATGACTCTTTAGTAGCTGGTGGAAAAACAAGACCAGTCAACAAGTCCAAGATCAAGAGGGACAGACTTGAATTGGCCTCCACATGCAAAACCAATCCTGTTTTGGGGTGGCCTCATTGTTTCCCTCTCCAGGGGACCTGTTTTATACTGAATATAACTTGGGAATACAACTGGGAATACAAATTGCGCAATTAACTCTTGTCGGCCAAACACTTTCCATAGCATTTATAAATACTGTCGATTACGACACCGTTACCTGGAACAAAGCTGCCGTGGACAACGTCCTTATACGCCCACCAACCTGCATCGAGCTTAGCTGTAAGAGGCTGGGCTGCAAAGAGAAACAAAGAGAGAATCAGTTCTTCTATCAACCAAACGTGGTGCTTTGGTCGTGTGATTGCTCTGTGTGATTAAAGACAGATACTAGAACAGTGATTGACTTAACCCTCGGCATTGACCGGGTCTTTTAATTAATAACAAATGACAGCAGGATTCTTAGGAGCACTGTACAGAGGGTGAGGATGTAGTCATACAATTGGAGTCATGATGGGACTTTCATCAAATTTATATTCATGCCAACTGAAACTATGGGGTAGAGGTTGTTGCAGGTGGACGGGCGCTCTACGTCCGAATGAACTGAATTAACTTTTGTAATGAAGCTTTCCAGTGTGGGATGCTTGGTCCCTCTCCTCCTGCAGGGTGTCCTGTGTGTTTCTTGATACCAGTGCTGGAGCTCCATTTCCATCCAATATATATATATATATATATATATATATATATATTATACTCACAGCAACAGCTATTTGAGATGTGACATGAGTTGAATATGCTACTTACTCTAGCAGTGATTAGCTTGCTGAAAGTCATTTTAGAAGTAGTCAAAGGCAGCAAAATCTTGTCATTGACCTGATGAGCGTGTCTGTAAACGTGCAGCCGGGTCACAGAACACGCGTTGGGAGGGAAAACGCGTTGGCAACACACGCATGTGTGAAAGCCACATCGGCCGGGTGCAAATTACATTGTTGGCTTCTAAACCTGGTGCTCAAAGCATCTGCCACAAAGGTGTCATAGCGAGTGTATTTTACTGTCTAATGGCAATACGTGGCAATACATCCCTCTCAGCCCAAGTTCAGATACTGGAGCTTCTGGTGTGCAGATGAAGCCAGAGTATGTGAGTAAATGGATGTGATCTCAGTCTTTGTGTGTACTGTAGGCTACTACTTCTATCTGCCTCGGAGTGCATCTGCATGCATGACACACTGCAGATAAAAAAGCCGACTATTACGTGTGAGTTTAGAGGCATTCATCTCATCAAGCAGATGATGGGCTGTACATTTCAACAAGTACATCATTACCCTGGCAGGTGTGCTCAGGTGTCTACTGTAGGGACTTAACAAGTAGAAATATCACTTCAATTAGATTATATTTATCTTATTCAATGACCATTCAATGAGAAGCTATTACTGCATCATATTCTGTATATTTCCTTCCTGGAACCTTACCCGATGACGTGCAGATTAAAAATGTTTGCAGGATTACAGATAAATCCCAAACGAGATGCATTATTCCTCCATGTCATGCTTATGCCCTGCAGCTGAAAAAGCAACTTCGGACATGCTTCCTCTCTTCTCCGTCCACGCCAGATGGTCTGAAGCCTCACAGGAGGTCACACATCTGTCTCTGTACGTATCCGCCGCCGAGGCTTTCCAGCTGTCGCTCCGTGCAGGGAGCCTCTGCTTCCTCTCTGCAGGTTGGGTGAGGATGGATGCTCGAAGCGCATCAGGCAACTTCACTGACGAGAGACAACATACCCACGGTACGGTACCAGGACAGAATCCTGTCCACATGAGGCAAGAGACGAAACGCCACAGGGGATTATTATCAAGAAAGCATTGCTTAAAATGACACCAGGAGCAATGAAGTCATGCTTCAGCAGAAACGAATAAAGCAAAGTTACTAAAACGACCGAGACTAACAGCGTCCGGTTCACTAACTTCATTAAGTCTAATCTGACCAGCTAAATCCACCATGAAGGCATTCATTGTGTATATAAAAATAATTCCATCCAGCCAATGGGCAGCTGGTTGCATTGACCCACATAAACACGCTGTGGAGGTTGTGCGCCATCTAGCGCCGGCATAGGGGGACTTCCTCTGGAAGCAGCAGGTCAGATGTTCTCAGAGGATGACAAGCGACATGATGACGTGCGAACATTTAGTCATATTATGACTTTATTATATGGGTTAATGAGACGGATGCATGTAATGTTTATGTAATTACCTGTTTATTTCATTTAAGAAGCAAACATACCATATATCGTGTATTTTTCTTCTATTTTCATGGGGCTATAGCTAAAAAAGAAAGTTTAAAATATTGCCACACACAGCATGAAAATAGATCGGTAACATATTCATTTAGCAGAACATACACATTTTATTATATTCAGACATATCAAGTTCTAATGACACAGTGATATTATAAATCTCACACATTAGTTATTGACAGCGGTCGTTTTTTGCATTTGTCTGTTAAACTTTAGTCTGGATTATGATTTAAAGTTCTTTACATTTGGTAACATTAATTCCCCATCTATGTACCGGCCTTTGGTTGGTATTTTATTTCCCCTCATTGGAACGATAAAAGCAGTGTCCCATCAGCTCTTCCTCTGGCGGTGGAGCACAGCCTTGTGGATCTGCTCCAGCAGAGTTTCCTTGTTGTTCTTCATGTTGGCTTTGGCCGTCTCCATCACAAACTCCATCTTCTCCTGGCTGAAGGGACCCTGGAATGTGGAGAACTCCTCCATCTTTGCTTTGACCTCCTCTGCATCTACAATAAAGCAGTGAACACTGGTTGGGGCTCCAATGAGAAGATCAGGGTTTGTTCTCCGCCTCCTTAGTTACAAGAATCCACTATAAATGCTACTGTAGTTCCCATAATTGCAATTTATTATGATCTGTAATCAAATAAAGTACAACCATATCACGCATTAAAACTATGTTTATAATAGATGTGGGGTTGCGTTATGAATATTCCTATTATTAACCATTGTTATGGAAACAGCTGAGCTTTTACATGCCAGTAGCTCCCGTGAACTTGTCAAGTCAGACATTGGTCGTCGGTGATCGATTCTACGCAGAACGAGATCATCTCCAATGAGCCGATGGTACGAGTTTATTTTAAAAAGAAGTCCTTCACCAAGGAATGCTCCTCGCCCCCAAAGCACGCTCCTTGCAGGCTTCAATTCCTTGTCACTGTGTCACAAATGGGCCAAAACTCAACATCTTTGAGCAGCCCCTGTACATCAAAGTCCGGTTAAATGGAAACATTTTAGCACAGTATTGTACATATTTGTATTTGCTTGTTGGCTCAAAGAATCATGGTGATATTTCACCCAAAGAGCCGTTCTGCTTCTGAGGGGAAAAGTGATGAAAATCTGCATATGTGTGTGACAGACCTTTGCAGTTTCGTCTGTTGAAGAGTGGCATGTAAACGATCGAGGCCTCGTTCTCCTTCCCCTCAAACACGTAGCAGTCCTTTGGCCAATCTCTCTCCTGCAGGATTCTGTCGTCTATCTGTGGGAAAGGCTTCTGCATCTCAGCTGCATAGTCTCTGGCAAAGGTCAGAGTCTTCAAAAGGAGAAAAAAGGAACGTTACGTCACAGCTTTCACCACTTCCCCTCTGGAACGCTTCCGCAGATCGCACATCCTAAATGAGATACCTGTTGGGATTAGAAGTGGTAATCAAGCACCACGCACGACTGACTAATAACTAATGGGTTTTAACACTTTTTAAAAACTATTATTTAGAAAGCTTTGATTTGATTGGCATGTGGTGAAAGGCCCATATATGGTATTAGTGCTGACAGTGTCAACTCGTGAAGTCCTTTTACGTATGGAGAGGATTATCACTGATTCGCCTCAGGGGCCTTTACAATCTGTACAGCAGACAACAGCCGGTCCTTGGACCCTTGCATCTGATCAGGCAAAATTAATAAAAGAAAAACTTTTACTGGGGAAACATGAGAGAATAATTGAGAAAGGATCCCTCTCCAAGAACAGAGACTTACAAAGGGTGTCATATTTACTCCATCAACAACATCAAAAGGACAACACACTCACTCAATCCTACACATGCACATGCGCATACCTCAAACATGGTTCCAGCGCTGTACTCTGGTGCAATGATGAGGTCAATGTCCCTCTTTTCTCCCAAAAATGAAGGGTAGGGTGCGTTTATCATCAGCCCAGCGTCTATCAGGTGGAATCTTTCATGGGATTGGAGGCAGGTTGGCACCACTGAATCTGTTCAATCGATTCAACGAAACCTCAACAAACCTTGTTTTGACTTATTAATAATAATAATAATTTTCTTCATTATTGTATATCAAATACAATGTTTTCATATGAGACCATGTGCATGATTAAGAAAGTGCTATTCACACATCTGGTAGATGTAGATCTCTCATTTTGAGGTGTGTTCGTGTCTAAATTATGAAATAATAGTTTCTAAAAACACTGATTTGAACCACTGAAGGCATATTCCCCAAAAACACAGAACTGGTCACAACAACTTCCCACAGCACTTCTCATCCAAACAAGATTTGTTTGTTGAACATCTATTAAAACTAAAAGGTATGAAGAGCTAGTTTTAGAACATTTGAGTCAAATGTTCTTGACCTTTCGGCTCTATTTGACACAGTCAACCACCAGATACTTGTCTCCTCCCTTCAGGTATCTCAGGCTCTGCTCTCTCCCTTCTCTCGTCCTACCTCGATGGCCGCACCTACTGGGTAACCTGGAGAGGCTCTGTGTCGGAACCTTGTCCTCTTACTACTGGAGTTCCTCAGGGTTCCGTCCTGGGTCTCCTCCTCTTCTCGCTCTACACCAACTCTCACGGCGCTGTCATTCACTCACATGGCTTCACAGCTATGTCGATGACACCCAACTAATTCTCTCCTTCCCTCCCTCGGACACCCAGGTGCCGGCACGGACCTCTGCCAGTCTGACTGACATCTCTCAGTGGATGTCCGCCCACCATCTGAAAATAAACCCTGACAAGACTGAACTACTGCTTTTCCAGGACAAGACTCTCCGACCCAGGACTTGACTGTCAACTTTGGCAACTCTGTGCTAACGCCCACTTTGACTGCAGGAACCTCGGCGTGACACTCGACAGCCAACTCTCCCTGACTCCCAACATCACTGCGACAACACGATCCTGTAGATACTCGCTCTACAACATCAGGGGAACACGTTCCCTTCTTACTCAGAAGGCTGCCCAGGTACTGATTCAGGCTTTTGTCATCTCCCTCCTGGACTACTGTAACTCTCTCCTGCAGGTCTCCTGCTACCACCATTCCACCTCTGCAGCTCATCCAGAATGCAGCAGCTCCACTGGTCAGGAATCAGGAATCAGGAAACATTTATTGCCAAAATATGTCAAACATACCAGGAATTTGTCTTGGCGGTTGGTGCGTGGCAGTAGACAGTGTAACAATAGACAAGACAGCAGTGCACAAGTAATAAAATAAAATGAAATGCTAATGCAATGGGTTAGTACAATAAGGCTATGGGTTAGTATAAAATAAGAGAATAATGGTCTTTAACCTTCCTAAGTTCTCCATCACTCCTCCACTCCTCCGCTCTCTTCACTGGTACCGGTGGCTCATCCAGTTCTAACCACTGGTGCTCACGTACCATGCTGTGAATGGATGGGGTCCAGCTTACATCCAGGACCTGGTCCAACCCGACATCCCGACCCGCACTCTCCGCTCTGCATCTGATAAACTGCTTGTTCCTCCTCACTGAGAGCAAAACACTCGACTAGATCACCACTCTTTGCTGTCCTGCTCCTAAATGGTGGAAGGAGGTCTCTGAAGACATCAGGACCACAGAGAGCCTTCACATCTTCAGACTAAAGACACTAAAACAATAACTGACTGTAGCACTTACAATGTACTTATAATGTGACTTATCAATAGTAAATTGGATTATTTGATGAAATTGCACTTTCTTGTTTCTTGTAAGTCGCTTTGGATAAAAGCGTCAGCTAAATGACATGTAATGTGAAGGAAATTCTTCTCCGTGCCAAAAACCCCCAAAAGAAGCGTGCTGTACCGAATGACCACATGGCGTTTGCTTTTGAACCTCCTGTCGACCAAAAAGGTACTAAACATATTATCCAGAATATCAAACTAGTGATGAATGTTTTTGGTCTCACCTTGGTATTGGAAAAGGAAATTCCTGGTTGTTCCCCACTCCCATGTCATAATCTTGGGAAGGACCTTCTTAGTAAGCAGAGAGACTGGGGGAAAAAACATTAGAAAACAATATAGAGACTTTTTAAAAGATGTTCCCATGGGTCTGTTTGTGCAGCACTCTGGGCAGGACACAGTGGCAGCGCTGACCATGTGTTTTGAAAGCTCCGTCCTTCAGACTTTCGCTCCAGGTCGCCACAGACGCCAGCAGCTCCTCACTGCTCTGGTGGAAAACACTTCTTCTTTGCTCTGAACCTTCTGGCTCCAGCCATGCAGACTCGTTATGTTTCAGCTTGTCTGGAAAAGACAAAAAGTGGAGTGGACCCCGTGGTACTTTAGCCTGTGTGGAATCGTTTCATCACAGGCAAAAAACTGTTTAAATGAAGAAAATGTGAACATGGATGAAATTCTTTTCAGGGTAACAGTAGCTGCAATCTTGCAGATGAGCTGGCAGCTAGTGAAACAATTTGATATTAAATGATGGTAGCAGGGTCATAACTGCTATTACCTCCTAGTATTTGCTGTAGCTCGTCGAGGTCAGACAGAGCTTCAGGATCCTTAATGGTGCTTCTGGTCAGGGCAACTAGTTTCTCAAGGGCATTGTATACACGCAGGTAATCTTCAGCAGCACCATCTACATGTCCAGACACTGAAACACACACACACACACACACACACACACACACACACACACACACACACACACACACACACGATAGTTATGCCTACAGTGGCTTCATTAGTCTGTGAGACGTGTCAAACTGTGATTACCATTCAGCCAGGGAGGGACGAGCCCTCTGATCGTATCCTCATGAGCCATCGCACTACCTAGAACACCTGCACGGTGTCAACACAAACGCAGTGGGACAATTGTGTAGCATGAATCAATCTATAGAATCAACACCTGCAGACAAATATACCCCCAAATGTTAATGAACATAATTAAATAAAGAGCTAGACAAAAGAATAGACAGGACTGCTATGTATAAAAGTAGGGAAACAATAGGTGTGCATGTAAATATTTAGGTAAAACATGCATGATCAGCACAATGCACTTTTATTTTTATTTAAATCTGTTCAAAGATGATTCTATGATGATCTATGATTGATTCTATATTTCAATTATCATAATTTATGTCAAATCAGAATTTGATAAAGAGCAAGTACATCTTACAGAAGTCGATGTACACATGTCCATGTTGAGTTGCATATTTTTCAATATGTAAACATCACAATGAATTTGTAGCCGTTTTCTTCCCAGTGATTTGTTGTGAAAATGAAAATAAGGAGAACTAAAAAATCTAAGTAAATGCCAATTCTGACAATATGTCAGATCTTTGGGGATAGAATTCTCAAAATATTTTCTGAAATATTCATTATTATAAAAGATTATGAGTTATTTTTATCATTTGTTATTTACTTTTTTATTTCCATAGCTGAAGCGTCAATCCCTGCATATTTGATTATTTTCTATTACTTTAGATACATATTTGGTTAATTTTGTGTCAGAAACAAATCGGTGTAACAATATTTAAGGTCCGTAATCCCTCGTGTGCATTTCCCAAGGTGGTATTGGTTCCTATTGTTGTAAGTCGCGTTGGATAAAAGCGTCAGCTAAATGACAATGTAACGTATTGGGCCTGTTCTCCCCTTAAGTTCCCGTCCACACGTACACTATTTCTGTTGTTCCCAACCTACAGAAAACCTGGCGTGTGTTTAATCAATCAAAAGAGCTTTTTCTTTCTTCACTACTGTACATGAGTCTTTGCTATTATTTACCTCACCTGTTGTCCTTATTTATAGCTGTTTCTATGTCTTTGCAGTCAGGGTGAAGTCAAAGTGAGATGTCCTAAATTGTGCACATATTTAGGTCACTGATTCTGACCTTGTAGTTTGATCATATCCATCTCTGGCTTTTTTTCCAACAGCTCTCCGTTCTCGAATTTGCTGCCCAGAAGAGAAGTTTCAATGAAGAAACCCAAATCTGTGAATCCGGCCTCATGAGGACTAACCTCAAACCATTTTCCTAAAAGACACAGTATGTTTTTAACATGTCAATAGCAACTGTCACATTGATCCGCCCTCATGCAGCTTCCAGCAGGCAGTGTGATAATAAGGGATAACAACTTTCTACAACCCGAATGGGACCTGGTCGCATGAGGGTGTACCTTCTGTAGGACCATGCGAGAAGCAGTGCTTCTCTATGGCATTGTAAATGGGATAAGGGTTGGTGGCATTTCTGCTGGCCTCATCCGAAAGATGCCGCTTGTTCATCTGGTAAAACAAAATGTCCTGTAATGAGTGTGATGCATTTGAAATGGGCTGTATGAGTAAAAGCGTGCGTGTTGGTCCTGGTACCTGTTTCATTATCCCAGCAGAGGTCAACACCCCCCAGATATCAGAGAGAGAGAAGTGCTCCTCCTTTGCCCTCTCACCCAACCAGGCCAAAGCGTCCTCCAGCTTAACCCCAGGGCCTGACAGCCGGGACACTGCTTTGTCCATGCTGGTGCTCCACTGTGGGTCATCGTAGATGGACGACATGGACCTGTCAGTGGACAAAAGTACAGTAAAAACTTCAGCCAAATGGAACAATCAAAGCATTCCTTTTGAATCAGTCCAACACAAGACCAGGTAGAGAACCAACCATTAATCATGGATGAAAGCTCAACTGCTGGCAAAATGCATGTATGTATGTGTGTATATATGTGTGTGTATGCAGACATTACTACACAATGCGCCCACTGAGATACGTTCTGATTCCAGCGGCTCCTGCAATAGGACCAATTTATGTTATGGATGTGGCGGACACTTGTCACTGTCTGACTACACGTTTCTGGCTGATGTTTCCTCGATCTCTCCGGCTCTGCGTCCTGTCCCGGTTTCTTTGTGGGCCAAACACAGTACGACGTTGGTTTGATCAAGAATTGTCAACCTGTTATTACTGGCAGATCTGATATCACCACCGATGTCCCTGGCCTCAAGAGGCGATTGACGGAATAACACCTGTGTTTGAATCTGTATTGAACAGGAGTTTTTGTTCCATGTCCGGATTCTCCTGTTCGAACACCCATTTTCCCAGTAAAGAAAATACGCGCCACAGGTAAACCGACGGAATGGCGTTTTGTACAAAGCAGTAATAATCCATACAGCATTATGGCCCAGGTACCCTCAGATGCTTCCTGCTTTTCTGCTTTTTCCTAGTGACCCTGTGGACATAGAAAGTCAGTTTTGAGGGGAAACCATACACTGTTACACGTCTGTGCCAAGGTTATACTGAATCACCTACCATCTACAATGAAGCACTTAGGCAAAGCCTTCAGAGCTTAACCCTTTCCCCGGAGACAGCCCTTCTCCAGTACGATGACCACCTTCTGATTGCCTCCCGTGATAAAAGCACTTGTGAATTAGACATGGTAAAACTCTTATTTCCCTTGGCCAAAGAAAGACAAAGTCAGCATGACAGAGTCAATTCGTCACTCAAAAGGTTCATTTCTTGGGACACGACATCATCAGTGCGGGTAAGACACACTCTACTGACCATCATGTCCATTCCCAAACCTCCAACTAAGAACCAGATGTGGACATCACTCCGACTCTGATACGGACCAACTCCCCGACTCAGACAGCCCTGATATCTCCAATGACCATTCTGAGAGCATGTGGGAGAGATTTGACTTTTGTAGTTTTTCATATCCCATTGTTTGTCCAAGTTTATCTTCAGTTTTTATTTTTCCAGACGGTTATTTTACATTGTTTAGTGTGATTATTATGTAATCAAAAGGGTGAATTGTAAAATAACTGCCATAGTCGTTATACAAAGAGGAAAGTCAGCTGGTATGCACGTACGCAGTGTTCTGTGACTACTTCTTCTTTTGCTAGGTTTATTCCTAAAAAAACGTTTCCTTATAGTAGAGTCATTTTAGTATATTAATACTATATTAATAATTAATACTGCTATTAAGCAGTAATAGTAGTAGTATTTCAACAAAACATCTTCATCCTGAGCTTCATGGTTAAGGTACAGATAATAATTGAGGCTTTTACTTTGAAATTATGGAATTGGGTGAGGGGACAGAATGTTTCTCCTTCAAACTAAGAAGTTATCAATTGATAGCCCTCATCAAACATTACGGTAAGAATTCCCTCGAATGGGCCTTTACTTTTTTGAAACGTTGGGATTGGAGAGAGAGAGAGAGTAGTAGAGTAGTGAGAGGGAGAGAAGTGAGAGGGAGAGTAGTGAGAGAGAGAGAGTAGTAGAGTAGTGAGAGAGGGAGAGTAGTGAGAGAGAGTAGTAGAGTGGAGAGAGGGAGAGTAGTGAGAGAGAGTAGTAGAGTAGTGAGAGTGAGAGAGTAGTGAGAGGGAGAGTAGTGAGAGAGAGTAGTAGAGTAGTGAGAGTGAGAAAGTAGTAGAGTGGAGAGAGGGAGAGTAGTGAGAGAGAGAGAGTAGTAGTAGAGTAGTGAGAGTGAGAGAGTAGTAGAGTGGAGAGAGGGAGAGTAGTGAGAGAGAGAGAGTAGTAGAGTAGTGAGAGTGAGAGAGGGAGAGAGAGTAGTAGAATAGTGAGAGAGAGTAGTGAGAGGGAGAGTAGTGAGAGAGAGAGAGTAGTAGAGTGGAGAGAGGGAGAGTAGTGAGAGAGAGAGAGTAGTAGAGTAGTGAGAGTGAGAGAGTAGTGAGAGAGAGAGTAGTAGAGTGGAGAGAGGGAGAGTAGTGAGAGAGAGTAGTAGAATAGTGAGAGAGTAGTGAGAGGGAGAGTAGTGAGAGAGGGAGAGTAGTAGAGTAGTGAGAGAGAGGGAGAGTAGTGAGAGTGAGAGTAGTGAGAGTAAGAGTAGTGAGAGAGTAGTAGAGTAGTGAGAGAGGGAGAGTAGTGAGAGAGAGAGAGTAGTAGAGTAGTGAGAGTGAGAGAGTAGTAGAGTGGAGAGAGGGAGAGTAGTGAGAGAGAGAGAGTAGTAGAGTAGTGAGAGTGAGAGAGGGAGAGAGAGTGTAGTAGAATAGTGAGAGAGAGAGAGTAGTGAGAGGGAGAGAGTAGTAGAGTGGAGAGAGGGAGAGTAGTGAGAGAGAGAGTAGTAGAGTAGTGAGAGAGTAGTGAGAGAGAGTAGTAGAGTGGAGAGAGGGAGAGTAGTGAGAGAGAGAGAGTAGTAGAGTAGTGAGAGTGAGAGGGAGAGAGAGAGTAGTAGAATAGTGAGAGAGAGAGTAGTGAGAGGGAGAGTAGTGAGAGAGAGAGAGTAGTAGAGTGGAGAGAGGGAGAGTAGTGAGAGAGAGAGTAGTAGAGTGGAGAGAGGGAGAGTAGTGAGAGAGAGTAGTAGAATAGTGAGAGAGTAGTGAGAGGGAGAGTAGTGAGAGAGGGAGAGTAGTAGAGTAGTGAGAGAGAGGGAGAGTAGTGAGAGTGAGAGTAGTGAGAGTGAGAGTAGTGAGAGAGTAGTAGAGTAGTGAGAGAGGGAGAGTAGTGAGAGAGAGAGAGTAGTAGAGTAGTGAGAGAGTAGTAGAGTGGAGAGAGGGAGAGTAGTGAGAGAGAGAGAGTAGTAGAGTAGTGAGAGTGAGAGAGGGAGAGAGAGTGTAGTAGAATAGTGAGAGAGAGAGTAGTGAGAGGGAGAGTAGTGAGAGAGAGAGAGTAGTAGAGTGGAGAGAGGGAGAGTAGTGAGAGAGAGAGTAGTAGAGTAGTGAGAGTGAGAGAGTAGTGAGAGAGTAGTAGAGTAGTGAGAGAGGGAGAGTAGTGAGAGAGAGAGAGTAGTAGAGTAGTGAGAGAGTAGTAGAGTGGAGAGAGGGAGAGTAGTGAGAGAGAGAGAGTAGTAGAGTAGTGAGAGTGAGAGAGGGAGAGAGAGTGTAGTAGAATAGTGAGAGAGAGAGTAGTGAGAGGGAGAGTAGTAGAGTGGAGAGAGGGAGAGTAGTGAGAGAGAGAGTAGTAGAGTAGTGAGAGTGAGAGAGTAGTGAGAGAGAGTAGTAGAATAGTGAGAGAGTAGTGAGAGGGAGAGTAGTGAGAGAGGGAGAGTAGTAGAGTAGTGAGAGAGAGGGAGAGTAGTGAGAGTGAGAGTAGTGAGAGTAAGAGTAGTGAGAGAGTAGTAGAGTAGTGAGAGAGGGAGAGTAGTGAGAGAGAGAGAGTAGTAGAGTAGTGAGAGTGAGAGAGTAGTAGAGTGGAGAGAGGGAGAGTAGTGAGAGAGAGAGAGTAGTAGAGTAGTGAGAGTGAGAGAGGGAGAGAGAGTGTAGTAGAATAGTGAGAGAGAGAGAGTAGTGAGAGGGAGAGAGTAGTAGAGTGGAGAGAGGGAGAGTAGTGAGAGAGAGAGAGTAGTAGAGTAGTGAGAGAGTAGTGAGAGAGAGTAGTAGAGTGGAGAGAGGGAGAGTAGTGAGAGAGAGAGTAGTAGAGTAGTGAGAGTGAGAGAGGGAGAGAGAGAGTAGTAGAATAGTGAGAGAGAGAGTAGTGAGAGGGAGAGTAGTGAGAGAGAGAGAGTAGTAGAGTGGAGAGAGGGAGAGTAGTGAGAGAGAGAGTAGTAGAGTGGAGAGAGGGAGAGTAGTGAGAGAGAGTAGTAGAGTAGTGAGAGAGAGGGAGAGTAGTGAGAGTGAGAGTAGTGAGAGTGAGAGTAGTGAGAGAGTAGTAGAGTAGTGAGAGAGGGAGAGTAGTGAGAGAGAGAGAGTAGTAGAGTAGTGAGAGAGTAGTAGAGTGGAGAGAGGGAGAGTAGTGAGAGAGAGAGAGTAGTAGAGTAGTGAGAGTGAGAGAGTAGTGAGAGAGAGAGTAGTAGAGTGGAGAGAGGGAGAGTAGTGAGAGAGAGAGTAGTAGAATAGTGAGAGAGTAGTGAGAGGGAGAGTAGTGTGAGAGAGAGAGAGAGAGAGTAGTGAGAGAGGGAGAGTAGTAGAGTAGTGAGAGAGAGGGAGAGTAGTGAGAGAGAGAGTAGTGAGAGTGAGAGTAGTGAGAGAGTAGTAGAGTAGTGAGAGAGGGAGAGTAGTGAGAGAGAGTAGTAGAATAGTGAGAGAGTAGTGAGAGGGAGAGTAGTGTGAGAGAGAGAGAGAGAGAGAGAGAGAGAGAGTAGTGAGAGAGGGAGAGTAGTAGAGTAGTGAGAGAGAGGGAGAGTAGTGAGAGAGAGAGTAGTGAGAGTGAGAGTAGTGAGAGAGTAGTAGAGTGGAGAGAGGGAGAGTAGTGAGAGAGAGTAGTAGAATAGTGAGAGAGTAGTGAGAGGGAGAGTAGTGTGAGAGATTTTTTTTGAAAAACCTTTATTTTCTTTAAAACGCACAAACATGTCACATACACGACAACGCTGAAAGATTCAAAAGCTTGAGCTGCCCGTCGATTTGGCTGCTGGCTCCACTCCTCAGTCATTCCCCACCAGCATCTCCTCTTGCGTCAGCCGGCCAGGATCCTCCTCCACCGGATGGACGCCGCACTCAGTCCACAGAAGCACCTTCGCTTCCCCTGTTTATCTTCAGGATGATCTTCCTCATCCGGAAGACTTCCTGCTGGGTGTATCTCCCACTACCCTTTTTGCTCACACCGTTCCGAGCAGTGCGAGAGAACTTCTCTAGGTCAGAGAAATACTCCTCCATGTCCACCCCCTTCATGTTCTTTGTTACCTTCAGGAAGAGCTTCACTCTCCCCACCCCGTACCTGCTGGTCACCGTCCCACCAGAAGAGGCGCTGTCAGTGGAATCCCAGTCAGCAGAGGACCCGGGTTCACCCGCTTTCCCTCTTGTGCTCCTTCTGTTTTCTGACCCTTTCTTGGCTCGAGAGGCTCCTCCGCTGCTCCTCGTCTTCCTTCTCTTCAGGGGGGCTTTACGTTCCTCCTCCTCCCCCTCCATGTCCTCGGCGCTGCTTTCAGACCGCATTTCCTCAGCACGTGTCTCTTGACTTTTTTCCAGCTTCTCCTGCCCTTCTTCACCCCCCAGAACCACTTGTTGAACCCCACTCACACCTTCCCTTCTCTCTTGGCTGAGCTGTCTGACACCACCTGTCTCTTCATTCACCCCCACACTCACCTGGCCCACCTGTTGGGCCTCAATCAGCCCCTCAGTCACTCTGTCGCCCCCCTGGCAGGCCGGCTGGACTCCACCACACCCTCCATCTTCTCCCCTCTCACACACCTCACTCTCCCGCTGAACTTCCCTTGGCCCCTCCCCACACATTCGCCCTACCTGTTGTCCTCCACTTGTCCCTTCCTGGCCCCCATCACTCGCTTCCCCACCCTGCTGGACCCCACCAGTCCCCTGCTGTCCGTTCTCAGCCGCCTGCTTGACCCCACCTGTCTCTTCCTGTGCCTCCTTTCCCTCCTGTTGTACCCCACCTGTCTTCTCCTGTCTTCCCTGACTGTCCCGATCCTCCACACCTCGTTCTCCTGCACCCTCTGCAGAGTCCTTTCCCGGACATGTCCTGGCGAGATGTCCTTTTCTGCCACACCTGAAGCAGTTCATATTGTCAGAAGTGGCAAACACCACATACACAAAGTCCTCCACTTCGACTCCAAACATCAGGTTGAGCTCCTTGGTCCTGTTGTTGAGGACCATGAGGAGTTGCCTTTTGTGTGACACCACGTGTCTCAGCAGCGGGGACTTGCACCCCGAAGAGACCTTCTTTACGGGAGACACCACCTTCCCGTGCTTTGACAGCTCCTTGACCAGAGCCTCGTCCCCGATGAACGGGGGGACGTTCGACACCGTCACTCTCACCGCCGGCGTGGAGAGAGGCAGAACGGGCACGAGCGCGCCGTGCACCGCGATCCCGCTGACCACCACCGCGTCCGCTTTTTCCACACTGTCGAGGAAGATGACCACCGCGTTGTTCATGCGCGCTGCGGACTTCACGCTGCGGTGGCCCACCAGCTTCCCCACGGCCAGGCTGCAGTCTTCCACCGAGTACGAGGGGCTCAGCGCGATCCTCACGCCGTGCTTCCGCGTCAGCCTGCCGAAATCCATGGCGGCGTGCAGAACGCCGTCCTGCAAACTCCGAAACGCTGCAGATACATTCAAATTGCACATTCCCACAACGCGTACACAACGTTGACTTTAGCTGTCAATTATTTGCGAAAAAAACCGACATGAAACACGCTAACGCTCTCAGCTCACCACCTGCACGCACCCTCTCAGAGAGAGAGAGAGAGAGAGAGAGAGTAGTGAGAGAGGGAGAGTAGTGAGAGGGAGAGTAGTAGAGTAGTGAGAGAGAGGGAGAGTAGTGAGAGAGAGAGTAGTGAGAGAGTAGTAGAGTAGTGAGAGAGGGAGAGTAGTGAGAGAGTATTAGAGTAGTGAGCGTGAGAGAGAGAGTAGTAGAGTAGTGAGAGGGAGAGTAGTGAGAGAGAGTAGTAGAGTAGTGAGAGAGAGGGAGAGTAGTGAGAGAGAGAGTAGTGAGAGTGAGAGTAGTGAGAGTGAGAGTAGTGAGAGAGAGTAGTAGAGTAGTGAGAGAGGGAGAGTAGTGAGAGAGTATTAGAGTAGTGAGCGTGAGAGAGAGAGTAGTAGAGTAGTGAGAGTGAGAGAGGGAGAGTAGTGAGAGAGAGTAGTAGAGTAGTGAGAGAGTATTAGAGTAGTGAGCGTGAGAGAGAGAGTAGTAGAGTAGTGAGAGTGAGAGAGGGAGAGTAGTGAGAGAGAGTGAGGGAGAGTAGTGAGAGTAGTGAGAGGGAGAGTAGTGAGAGGGAGAGTAGTAGAGTAGTGAGAGAGAGGGAGAGTAGTGAGAGAGAGAGTAGTGAGAGAGTAGTAGAGTAGTGAGAGAGGGAGAGTAGTGAGAGAGTATTAGAGTAGTGAGCGTGAGAGAGAGAGTAGTAGAGTAGTGAGAGGGAGAGTAGTGAGAGAGAGTAGTAGAGTAGTGAGAGAGAGGGAGAGTAGTGAGAGAGAGAGTAGTGAGAGTGAGAGTAGTGAGAGTGAGAGTAGTGAGAGAGAGTAGTAGAGTAGTGAGAGAGGGAGAGTAGTGAGAGAGTATTAGAGTAGTGAGCGTGAGAGAGAGAGTAGTAGAGTAGTGAGAGTGAGAGAGGGAGAGTAGTGAGAGAGAGTAGTAGAGTAGTGAGAGAGTATTAGAGTAGTGAGCGTGAGAGAGAGAGTAGTAGAGTAGTGAGAGTGAGAGAGGGAGAGTAGTGAGAGAGAGTGAGGGAGAGTAGTGAGAGTAGTGAGAGGGAGAGTAGTGAGAGGGATAGTAGTGAGAGTAGTGAGAGGGAGAGTAGTGAGAGAGAGTAGTAGAGTAGTGAGAGTGAGAGAGGGAGAGTAGTGAGAGAGAGAGTAGTAGAGTAGTGAGAGTGAGAGAGGGAGAGTAGTGAGAGAGAGTATTAGAGTAGTGAGCGTGAGAGAGAGAGAGTAGTGAGAGGGAGAGTAGTGAGAGGGAGAGTAGTGAGAGTGGTTGTTAAACTGGTACTTCCTGGGCTCTAGTTCCCCAGATTTCTCTTGATGATTTTGCACTTTTCATTTAATGTACCAGAACAATCTTATGATTGATTTTCATTTTGAGTCACTTCTGTTATTCTGGTTTTTCTGTTGAATATTGAATTGAAAGTTTGTGCTGTTTTTGTGCATCTGTTCAGGTCTCCTTGATACACACATGACAGACACACATTTAAGTGTGAATATTGTTACCATGTGGACCCAGAAACTCCTCCCAAATACAGCAAACTGTCCAGCAGACCGTCCTTTTCCATCTGGTAGAGCGATCCCATCAGTCCGACGGCGGCCCGCTGGCCTCCCCCAGATGCCAGCAGAGTGATGTGGGGAACTGAACCCTTGGAGACATGGAGGGAGGTTTCATTTGACAGCTGCTGAGGTAAAGCAACCATCGGCCACCTACACATCCACAAGACACCAAGCAACATCACGTGTTTTGCAGGTATTTTCTGGTCACCTGATCAATCCTGACAAGGATTCCTTCAGATTGTTGAAGCAGCAACTTATAGCCCTGATTAAAAGTGTCTTCAGCGTCTGCACAGTTACACTAAGGATTTAAATGAAAAGCTAAATAGAGGAGAGATCCAGTAGAGTGAGGTGAGGGTTTAAACACAAGATGAATGTACTAGCTTTTTCCTTTTAGTTCTGTATAATAGATGGTAGATGATAGAAAATAATCTTGTGTTCTTAAGGGATTTCCATGATTAACACATTCACACGTACCCACTGATATCGGTTTTTCACCTCTATATTAGTTATTATTGATTTAGTGGTTGACTTTATGTAAAAGGGGGAGTTGATAATCAAAAGCTCTTTCTCGTTTAGGGAGTCACTGTCTTGAGGAGGTCAAGGTCAGAGGGAAAGCAGGTCTGATAAGGATGAGATCTAGAGACACACCAAGCACCACACTCACGCCTTGTTCCTTATTTTCACATGTTAGGAGACCAAACACTGCATGTGATTGGTCTTGTGTTGTGGCGAGAGGACCTGCTCCTCCTCCACGCCAGTTTAGGGCCGATTCTAACAAGAAATATAAAGCATAAAGTTCTTCCTGATGTCGG